>NC_133538.1:283666894-283967980 GCF_048544455.1 Silene latifolia | reverse complement strand
GGCATCTTTAATTTGGCTTGGAAGAATATCCTTTTTGTTCTCAATTGTTCTTCAGATTTGGAAAAATGGTATCCTTTTGAAAACAATAAAACCTTTTGAAAGATTTTAAACACTTGTGAATTTTTCCGAAAATTCTCCATACGTTAGTACCAGAAACCCTGATGCAACAGTCACATGAACTGTTGCATGGTTTTGCAATCACTTATGCTTAAAGGGGATATGTTTAACTACCTCGTTTACAACATTCATTCTAGGCAATGGGCTTTCTTGTCTTGCCTTCATCTTGATCATCTTGTTACTTTGATTAGCTTGTGGACTCTTTGATTGATCATCAATAGTTTCAATTTTGCTAAGCAATCTAACTAAGAGGCAAACAATTAAATAACAAATAAAACTTGACATCATCAACCAAATGTGTTCTAACAAATTCCCCCTTTGATGATGGCAAGTTTTAAATATGTGTTAAGTTCCCCCTAAGCCCATGGTGAGTCGGTCTTTGAACCATATTCAATAAGACATCAAATAAACATGACATGATCAAGGTGAATGAGGGTCAACATGCTTATCCTAAGTAGAACATCTAATCATTAGCTAAGACATTTCCACGGTGTACGTTAGCCTAAGAGTCATTGAATGAACATAAACACATAATTAACATACTTCCCCCTCTTGACATCATCAAAAGAAGGATGAAAACATGTTCAAGTAGTACAAGATAAACCACCAGCAAATTGTTCGAGAAAAACTTAAAAACAGTTCACTGATTGCATGAGATATTAAGACAAGGAGCCAAAAGGGTTAGGAAGGCAATTTGGGCAAAAGATGGTTCGTTCATCATCATTGGGAACATTTCTTCCAAGGATTTGGACACGCTCTATGAGATATTCATTGATGGTTTTGAGCGCAACAACTTACTTCTTAAGGGTCTCATTATTGACAGCAAGCCTAGTCACAATGGTCATAAGTTTGTCTAACTTCGCATTTACCGGACCCATTGCAACAGCTGATCCAACTGTTGCACCAGACGGCCGCTTTGGGATTTGATCCTCATTTTCTTTTGGCAATGGGTTTGGGTTTTGTGTTTGGTTTGAGATGAGATTCAACAAGTGGTTCATCACCATCACCAAAAAGTTCAGTGATTTTTCTTTTGGATTTGGATTTGGGGGTTTTCGGTAAAGAGGGAATGAAGACCATCATTAAGTACCTTGTCATAATTGTTTGGTTCATCAATTTGTTCATCATTTAGGATGAACTCATCTTCATGCATGACCTCCTTTTCTGATTTTTCGATTGGAGTATCCATATTTTCAGCAACATCATCATTTTTCCCACCTTCGGTTTCCTTTTCGTTTTCAACACCTTTTTTTTTAAAAAATTTTTTTTTACTCACTCACTCCATCTTTCTCCTTTCCTTTTTCTTTTTCGACATCAACTTCCTTTTCAACAATACTTTCAGCTTCTTTTTCTTTCTCAACATCATCAACATTCTCCTTTTCTTTTCCTTTTTCGACAACAACCACTTCTTCAAAAACATCTTCAACGATCACTTTCTCTTTGTTGATTTCACATGCCAATTCATTAAGTGTAAGCTTATCTTTCTCAGAATAAATATCGACATTAGAGTCCAACATCATTGAAATTTGGGGACTCTTCTTTAATCCACCACGACCTCACCCTTTGCATGTCATGGTTTTCTTTTATGCAACAGTGGACTCGACTGTTGCAGGCTTGGTAGGGGACGGTTGGGTTTTGTCGGATTTTTCGATATATGCAGCGGATTTGGTGGCCATTTTTTAAAATTTGGCAATGTATTCTGGGTTGAAGGAGTTAATAGGAAGGTCGGTTGGCTTAGTGAGGGTGTGGGTAATGAGCGCTAGTTGAGTGTAAGAGTGAAGAATTGATGCTCAAAAAGTGGGCTAGATGGAGGGATTATCTTAATGATTTGAAATAAGGTGAAGTTGAGAGGCTCAATGAAATAATTCACATGTAAGTGCATGATTTTAATTAAAATTCTCGGTCCATTTTGCATGTTAGAGATTTTGATATTTTAAAACTTTAGACATGTACATCCTTTTTTCTAGTCAATCATATAGGAAAAATAAATTCATTAGAGTCACATATCACCCAACAAACCAATTTCCAACCGAAGGTTTACGAATTGTTCTCTTTCCAACGGTTTTGTAAAAATGTCCGCAATTTGATTTTCTGTTTTACAAAAGTTAAGACTAATTGTTCCTTTTTCGACTTGATCACGTAAGAAATGATGCCTAATCTCAATATGTTTAGTACGTGAATGTTGTATTGGGTTCTTTAAAATGTTAATTGCACTAGTATTATCACAAAATATCGGAATTGTTTCGAAGATCATACCATAGTTGTGCAATTGTTGACGAACCCAAATGATTTGTGTGCAACAGAGCGCTGCACTGTTGTATTCACTTTCAGCCGTGGACAATGATACCGTGTTTTTCTTCTTGGATGCCCAAGTGGTTAAACAAGGGCTCATGAATGTAGCAATTCCGGATGTGCTTTTTCTGTCCACCGTGCTGCCCGCGTAATCCGCATCATAGAATCCTACAAGATCAAGTTCGTAATGAGATGGATACCAAAGATGCAAGTCTTGTGTTCCAATCAAATACTTAAAAATTCGTTTGACGGTTTTAAAGTGTGATTCCTTAGAATTTGATTGGAAACAAGCACGCAAACATACGCTAAATTGAATGTCGGGTCGACTAGCGGTTAAATAAAGCAATGAATCAATCATACCTCGATACACCGTTTCACTAACACTCTTACCATTTTGGTCTTGATCAAGTTTAATGTTAGATACCATTGGTCTAGCAACGGGTTTGGCATTAGTCAACCCAAACTTATTTCCTTCAAATACTTTTGTTGATGGATCATGGTGCCTTGTTCACTTTGTTTGATTTGGAGACCAAGGAAAAATCCTAGTTCTCCCATCATACTCATTTCAAATTCAGAGTTTATTAGATCCGAAAAGTATTTGTAAAGAACTTCACTTGTTGCATTAAAAATAATGTCATCAACATACATTTGCACTAGCAACAGTTCATCGCACTGTGACTTGATAAATAATGTTTTATCAACCGAACCACGATTAAATCCATTTTCCAATAAAAACTTTGAAAGACTATCATACCAAGCTCTAGGAGCCTGTTTTAAACCATAAAATACTTTATCAAGTTTATAGACGTGGTTAGGAAAAACATTATCTATGAAGCCCGGTGGTTGTTCAACAAAAACTTCCTCATTTAGATAACCATTTAGGAAAGCGTTTTTTACATCCATTTGAAAAAGTTTAATACCATGATGTGATGCAAAAGCTATGAGTATTCGTATGGCCTCAAGCCTAGCTACCGATGCAAAGGTTTCATCATAATCGACTCCCTCTTGTTGGTTATAACTTTGCACCACTAGTCTAGCTTTATTCCTTACGATTTCTCCACTATTATCAAGCTTATTGCGGAAGACCCATCAAGTACTAATTACCAGTACGATTAGATGGTCTAGAGACAAGATGCCATACCTCATTCCTCTTGAATTGATCTAGCTCCTCTTGCATGGTCGTCACCCAACATGAGTCATTAAGAGTAATGGTGATGTGGCTAGGTTCGATTTGTGAGAGGTAGGTATTGTAGGCACAAAAGTTTTGGAGGATGACCTGGTTTTTACTCCTGATTCAAGGTCACTAGTCTGATTTGTGGGAGGATAGGAGCTTTGGCGTTTCCATTTTCTTGGAACAATGGTGTTGGAGGCTTCATTTGTTTCATTTGGTTCTGATGCAACAGATTGCGATGATCAGTTGCATGAGGGTGATTTTGTGAGGGTGATTGTGGATCAGTTTCTGTTTGAGTAGTGAATGGTTCACTACCATCCTCATTCCCCCTGGATGAGTTAACTCTATTTAAAGATGAGGAAGGGTTAGTTCCCCCTGAATTTTGGCCAGCTTCTTCATATAACAGAGGCTCTGACTGTTGCACAACTTCCTCAACCTCTTCCACCATGTCCATGTCATGACAAATCATTCCAATGTCGAAATCATCATCCTTCTCTTCATCATCAGCCTGTTCATTAGACATAAAAAGAGTAGATTCGTCAAATATTACATGAACGCTTTATTCTATTTTCATAGTCCTTTTGTTGTAAACTTTGTAAGCTTTACTATGACTAGAATAACCAACAAATACTCCTTCATCACTACGAGTATCAAATTTACCTAGGTTGTTTTTGCCATTGTTGTGAACAAAGTATTTAATACCAAAGCATTTTAAATGTGAGATGTTAGACTTTCTTCCTTGTAGTAATTCATAAGGTGTTGCGTTAATTATTTTCCTAATCATGACTCGGTTGTAGATGTAACAAGATTTTTACGGCCTCGGCCCAAAAGTTCTTTGGTACTTTAGAGCTAATAATCATAGTCCTAGCCATCTTTTCAAGATTTCGATTCATTCGTTCCACAACCCCATTTTGTTGAGGGGTTCTTGCGGCCGAAAAATTATGGCTAATACCATGATCATTACAATAGTCCTCAAATGATGAATTCTCAAATTCGGTTCCATGGTCGGATCTTAAGGATGCAAGTTTTAGACCAAATTTGTTTTGAACCATTTTAACCCAAATTAAGAATTCATCAAATGCTTGGTCTTTGGAACTTAAGAAAAGTAGCCAAACATATCTTGAAAGGTAATCTACAATCACACAAATATAGCGACTTTCACCCTTGCTAACAATACGCATGGGTCAACATAAATCAATGTGAACAAGTTCAAGGACATGAGATGTGCTAACACAATTTTTGGATTTAAAGGAGCATTTAACTTGTTTACCTCTAACACAATCATCACAAAGTGATTTAAACTCAAATTTCATGTTAGGCATGCCATCTACTAGGTCAAGTTTCTTGAAAGTATTAAGGATTTTAGCATTAACATGACCCAACCTTTTATGCCAAAGCAAAGGGTTATTTTTGTGAACACTCATACATGATAAAGTTTGATCCGGCAATGAGCATAAGTTAGTCATGTACACATCTTTGACACGCTTACCTTCAAGAATTAACTCTCTAGTTTTACCATCAAGTATTCTACATATACTAGCATGAAATTCAACAATGTTACCTCAATCACAAAATTGTGAAATGCTTAGAAGATTGTGTTTTAAACCTTTGACAAGCAACACTTTGTCGACACATAGTGACTTTGACTTACCAATTTTTCCAATACCAATGATTTCACCTCGTTTGTTGTCACCAAAACTCACCTTTCCACCTTTGTAGGCTTCTAGCGAGAGGAATTAGTTTTCTTCTCCCGTCATGTGACGAGAGCATCTACTATCTAAGTACCAATTGCTGCTGCCTCCCACTAATGCCTATACATGATCAAACAGCTAGTTTGGGAACCCAAACAAGTTTGGGTCCCTTCTTGACACTAGCTTGTTTCACCAAGTCTTTCTTGATCCATAACTTTTTAGCTAATTTAGTGTTCTTTTCTAGGTCTCGTTTTCTCTTTTCACAATTGTTAAGCTCATGACAAGTATTACCACAGTAGTTGCAAATAACAAAATCAGGAAGTCCAGCGTACTTTCGTCTTCTAAAATAAATTTTGCTTGGGTCCTGGTTTCGGATGCAACAGTGCGTGCTACTATTGTATTTGAAACCAAGTTCAGCATTCTTTGCAAGCTTTTCATACTCTTGGGACTGTTTTAGAGGAAATTTTAAAACATTCTGACTTCCTTCCCATTTTAGGTGAAACATCTTAGCCTCATCTAGCTCTTTGGTTAATGTATCAATTTTAGCAAGATGATTAAGATTTAGTTGACCTACTTTGTCGAAAGCGTGTTTAGCATATCTTTCTTCATCACTAAGCAATAAACCAATTTGCTCAAGTTGCTTGTTATCTCTTTTACACAAAGTGAGGTCAGCTAGCAGAGAGTCACGTTCCTTAATTAGCGAGGACATATGTTTTACGAGAGTCTCAATTTCCCTTTTAGATTCAGATGCAACAGTTGCATCAACTGTTGCTTGGATTTGTTCAGCCTTTTTCAGAGTTTCAATTTGAACAAGAAGGTCATCGTTTGATTTTTGCACTCGATCTAAAACACTTTTATCATGACTAGACTCGTCGTTCAACATTTCAGCAATTTTGACAAGATCATCTTTTTGAATTTCGCATGTTGCAAGATCAATCAAGAGTCGGTCACGTTCTTTTGTTAGTGAGGACACAGTTTTGACCAGGGACTCATCTTCTTTGTTAGACACAGATGCAACAGTGCAGTGCACTGTTGCATGCGTTTCATCCACCCTTTTAGCGAGAAACAAATTCTGTTTTCGGAGCATTTTAATCTCCTTTGCAAGACTCAATGATGTACTAGGTTGATCAACCTCATTTAGACATTCTTTTAAACCAACATTTTCTTCGGCTATGTCTTCAATTTCAGTTTGCATAGCCTCCAATTTATTGTTTTGGACACGACACTTATCAATGAATTGGTCTAAGAGGAGACAAACTTTGTCTTTAGAGAAAGATCGAACCTTTTTCTTTAGCTTATTTACCTCATTGTTTGAATCTGAATCTGAGTCTATGGAGTGAGCCATAAGACATTTGACATTTTGTTTCTTTGTTGACTTTGGAACATCATTGATTGATTGAGAAGAGATGCACAATTTGGCGTCTAATTCTTCCTCGAGGACATCGTCCTCATCGGAATCGGACATGCCCCAAATGGCTGTCATTACTTTATTCTTGTATTCTCTTTTAGCAAAATCACGCTTTTCTTTAGATTTGATGTCATTCCACTTAGGACATTCTTTTATTTGGTGACCGTTGTCACCACATTTGAAGCAACCCATAGTGGAACTAGATCTTCTTTTGGGAAAACGTCTTTGCTAGTATGGTTATTTGACCTTTGTGAGTTTCGACCATTAATCATGCCAACAATGTTTTTAGTGAACATTGAAAACTCGTCATCTTCATCCTCCTCATCACTTGAGAGCATTGAGAGCGAGTCCTTTCCCTTTAGAGCTTTCACTAGAGCACTTCATGAGAGTTAACTCATGAGCCATGAGTGAGCCCATAAGTTCATCAAGGGACAACAAGGAAAGGTCTTTAGCTTCCTCAATAGCCGTAACCTTCGGTTGCCATTTTTCAGATAGGCTACGAAGGATTTTACGGACTAAATCCTCGGATTCAAAGTTTCTACCTAGACTCTTGAGGTCATTAACAATACAAGAGAAGCGTGAAGATAAATTATTAATTGACTCATCTCTTCCCATGTTGAACATCTCATATTGTTGTATGAGAAGATCAACACGGTACTTTTTGACTTATGACGTTCCCTCATAAGCAAGATTAAGGGTGTCCCAAATTTCCTTTGCCGAGTCACATCCGGATATCCAGTTAATCTCTTGTTCATCGATGCCATATTGAAGGATGTTCATGGCTTTAGAGTTTTTCTCGACTTTCCTATAATCGGCTTCAACATATTTATCCTCACTTTTGAGAGACTTAGTGCCATCGGCATTAGTCACCTTAATTTTGAGGGGACCCTTTTGAATGATCAACAACCATTCGTAGTCTGCACTTTTGACATAGTGCTCCATGCGGTGTTTCCACCAAGCATAGTTTTACCCCTTAAAGATGGGAAACTTAGTATGTTTTGAATCGTCCATAACTATAGGATCAACTCTTTGGTTTTAACCAATATCAAGAGCACGAGGCTCTGATACCAATTGAAGAGTTAAGAACAATAAACACCTAAGAGGGGAGAGGGTGAATTAGGTGTACCTTTTAAAAAATTTCTCGTTTACTTGGTTAATGACTAACACAAGTAAGATCTATTAGGTACGAGTTTGAGAAACTTAATGGATTGTAAGTTCACAAACGGTACAGCAGGTCTATGCAATAGTATGATGAACTGTTGCAGAGCACTGACAACGAGATAGGTAGATAAAAATGCAAAGGTTAAACGAATGTAAAAGTAAATAAACAAACAAGACGATGTTTTAAAAATTGGTTCAAGTCCTACTCCGGAGCCTATGTCCAACCGTTATTTTATTGCTTGTTTAGAAATTTACTCAAACTTAACTAAACCCCTTACAATGAAAATAACTCGCCAACCTACTCCGGTTGCAATTTCTTGAAGCTACTCCACTTCAAGACTTTCCTTTGCTCAAAGCTACTCCGCTTCAAGACTTAAAGTTCTATCTCAACGGTTTACAGAGTCAGAATCTCAGTGGTTCACTTAAGAACATGGAGATTACAATTAAGACCTAAACACGAGAATCATTGAACATATTCTTTATGCAACAGTGAAGCGAACTGATACTTGGAGATTTTAGAGCTTTGAAAAACAAGTGAAGACTTTTGAAAACAGAAAACGGTTTTGCAAATATTTGAAGAACAAAGCTTAAAATGCTGAAATGATTTTGCAAATATTTTACAAAGAGTGTTCTGAAAAGTCTTAGCAATAAATGATAAATGAGATGGCTATTTATAGAAGGGAGAAGTGTGTAAGAGAAGGATCTTTAACACTTCTACACTCTAATGTCCATGGGTTTGTAAGTTGTTTATCATTTAAAAATAAAGAGAAAAAATCAGGTTGCAAGGCTCAAGGTAGCTGCATTTTTCCAAAGCAAAGAGTCACTACTACACATACCTTGCATTGGTGACGCTTTTTCAGGCGTTTTTTGACGCTTTAAAGCGTCATATTTTTTTTATCGACGCTTTACAAAAGCGTCAAATTTTGGATCGTCGTTATTTTTTGACGCTTTTTTTAGTCAACAATTATGACGTTTTTTAGCGTCTTCATGGACTATTGACGCGTTTAATTGTCAACAAATTTGACGCTTTTAAGCGTCTTCAGTGATTATTGACGGTTTTTATTGTCAACAAATGTGACGCTTTTAAACGTCTTCATGGACTATTGACGCTTTTAATTGTCAATAAATTTGACGCTTTTAACCGTTTTCATTGACCATTGATGGTTTTTTTTGTCAACAAATTTCACGCTTTTATGCGTCTCCAGCAACTATTGATGCTTTTATGTGTCACTCGATGAGACAGAATTAAGCGTCAACTATTTATATATTGACATTTCTTATTGTCGCGATATAATTTCAGCTTATAGATTTTTTAGATTTCAATTTCCTGATAAAATCCTAGAGATTATATATATATATATATATATATATATATATATATATATATATATATATAGAGAGAGAGAGAGAGAGAGAGAGAGAGAGAGATAATGATGTAGTGAATACGTACGTACCCACACACTTTTATAAATAATCATCTGTTTGATACATATATCGTCCCCGGCACAAATACTGCTAGCATTGACAATTAAACTAATATAAACTAGTATGTACTTTATAGTACGACAAAATCAAAAATATCAAAAGGGATCCGAATGGTAGTAAAATCCAACATAAAGTTGTACAAAAAAATCGTAAGTAAATAATGCTAAGTAACTAGCTAAACAAGGACACTTAGTAGTTTGAACGTCGTAGGAGCTTCAATCATGTAGGCGCAATGTCAAAAGAACTTCAATCAACACATGAAGACGCGTCGTTACCATCTGATAAATCTGAAACCTATAATGGGCAAACAAAATATAATTTATATGAATATATTTGATAAGTACATATACACTAACGGTGCTTTATATATCACAAAAATGTTTAAAATCGCTTGGGCATTTTGCATACAAGTAACAATAACATATATATATGATTCAGAATCGACTACCATGAATCATCATTTAAAATCGCTTGGTCATTTTGCATACAAATAAACAATAACAAAATCATAGGCCAAAATGATTTACACACCATAAAGTAAACCTTGTAAAATAAACAATACATCGATGCTATATGCTACTGTTGCGGCAGTTAAATTGGGGAAGTTGGCTAAAGAAAGCCGGGAGCACAAGCAAGACAAGAGTTAAGCCGTATCAAAGAATGCAGCACCAAAAAAGGAGCGGAAACCGATAAACAAGTCATGTAGGAGGGAGGACACTTATGGTTGAAACTCGTTAAGCAACACAGAAAATAGGTATTGATCAAAGAAAGCAAGCAAGCCTGGCAGCACACAGACACGGGAGCAATGAACTAAGCCAAAAGTTTGTACCTGACTACTAATAGTTCCCAACTTAATGGAAACAGTGCTTTGGTGCATTGAAGTGGGTTTTTCCAGGAAATTTTTTTTGAAGAAACAAAAAAACGTGTCCGGTGGTATAACCTATCTACGGATCAGTTATGCAGTTTGGCCCCTTTTAAAATGGTTGTATACGTAATACAGATGCAGTTGCAAACTTTACTGAACAATATTATCAGTGCAGGACATGTAAGTGCACTCGAATGAATGTAAGATAGACATGTATGCCAAGCACTATGCCTGCTTATAAACTACAGAGCAAATTTAACTTTTTAGTATGAACCATTCCAGATTGTATTGACATATAGGTGGATCTACAACTGCACTCAAAAGAGGGCAGACTACTGGTAAACGACATGTGGGTAATACCTCCAACAACCAGGAGAAAACAAACAACCAGCCATATAAAAGTCCCCAATGCCAAGAGAAATGTGTATAAACCCACACCAGCATCACAGCTTCGGAACTGTTTATAGTTGAACTATTTTTAATCTGACATGTAGTAAAGGTAAATTAACCAACTTTTTAGAACGTGTTAATCTCTAGGCGACATATAGATAAACTCAACCGAATGTAAGATACGCATGCATACCAACTACCGTCCGTGTTTCGACGCTACAGAACTACTCTAACTGATTTGTATGAAACATTCCAAATGGCATTAACATAGGTGGACCTACAAAGCCACTTAAAAGAGAGTGACCTACCGGTCAAAGCCTAGCGGCTAATGCCTCAAAAAAAGAGAAGGAAACAACCAACCCTAAGCAACAGGATAATAACAATGTATTTTTCATGAAAAAAGATTATCGACAACCACAACCATCATACTGAAACTTTGTACAACCTCAAAAATTAAGCATACCTGCATGTTCATGTTCAAGACTGATTTTGCCATGTCTATAACTTCAGTCATAGCTTTTCCAGTACTAAAGAGGTCCAGTATTTGAGCAAACTGTGTCATCATTTTTTTCAACAGTCCCCGACCGCGTCTTCTAACCCACTATAAGTTAACAAAACACAGGCCTGAAGTCATGCTCTAGGAATTCAAAAAGGAGACACAAACGTGAGATCAGTCAAGAACCCAAGATGAAGCATATTACAGAATGCATAGTACAGAATAGAGACAAGAGAGTAAGTCCAAGACTCTAGGCTCTAATGAAAAATAGCAAGTATTCAAATTAACTCAGCAAGAAAACCAACAGAATTAACCATGTTCCTAATATTAAATAATCCTTGCTTAAGAAACCACCACTATACAGGAAAATAGCAATAGATGACACAAGTAAACAAGAGAGAGTGACATTGATCACAACAACAAAAAAATTGACGAAGTGAGAATTATTTGATTTATTGTTACCTGATATCCCAAAATTGATTAATTAGAAACTTTGAAACGAAACCAACAATTTAAGTTAGCATCAATATCCACAGCAGCCTTGTGATTCAAAATGGAAAAACTTTTATCAGTGACCAAGTTTTTAGACGACAAAATATCACTGCTTATGCATATAAGTGAGCTGCTTGTGCTATAAGTGAACTTGTTTCAATGCTAGCTCCAAAGCTTAAGCCTCACAAGAGTCGCAACTGAACTAAATTTGATATACAAAAAATTCGAACATGTGTATAAAGCCTAGCAATATTGAAAAAAAAAAATTGATATACAAAAAATTTAAGATAACTCAATACAAAATTCTAAAGTAATTAGCCGGGGGCGATTTACTTCTAAGCATGGTTATTAGTGCCCTAGAGTTCGACTCCAAGATGACACTCTAACCCCATTTGCCTAGCCGTTAGTAAAATCGTATTCGCTGCTTTGATTTCCACAATCTCGGACCCCCATCGCGCATCTAATTGTTGAACCCGAGCTCGCAACACAAGCTCATCCCAATCCCGAATCACTACGCCTATGTCACTTCCTCCTTCCCCTATAACAGACCCATCCACATTTATCTTATACCACCCCAAATCAGGCACTTCCCATCTTGCAGTTCAAAAGAATTTCATATTACAAAAAATTGCAACCCTTACGTATTGTCATTTTAATAGATTCCTACCTATTATAAACACAAATATCCTTTGGAATGGTTGAATCTAAATGTAGAGTAACCGAAAACAGAGTCAAGTAATGTTGTAAGGATACTTCCTATCACACCTTAGAAAAACATTAAGAAACTTCATCATTAAAATCATGCTATAATAGCATGATCCAAGTAGACTATAAGCGGTAAATAATTAAACCAATATCATTTCATCCCTTGAAAATTGCAGCACCCAGCAACCAAAATTTTTATTCTAGCACAAAATAAAATATACTGATTTTAGCCGCACACTCCATATATATACTCTATTAAACAATGAAAACTTTGAAAAGGAAAAATAAAATCAGTAAAAAAAACCCGTATAAGGCAATGTGAGGGTCATATAACAATATACCAGATTCCATAGCCAGATTCGTACCAAAAAAAAAAATTAGTCCATAGCCTGATTCCTCACTCGTTTGAATTTTATTAATCATGGGGCAAGCTTGGAGCCGGAAGTAAAAATATTGCTGGTTTTTTTTTTCTTTCGTTGTTAACTAAATGAATGGCTAAGAAAGTTAATTTTTTGTAACCCAGCTGCGGCCTGCTTGCCTGTTAACTGACATTATTATTGACCCTTCCATATTGCAAATATTATGAGGTTGCCGTCAAAGTTAACGGAATACATGTACGAGTCTCTTAACTGTAAAGTTTGAAAGTTTGGATCCTTACCTGGAAAAAATTGAATAGTATAGATCCTTAAAGTACCGAGTAAAGGGTAAGAGAAGGACCTTAACTATCATATTTTTTACATTTAAGGACCTCAACTATTAAATTATCCAGTTAAAGACTTATACCCTAACTCCGTTAAATTTTCCGTTAAATTTACTTTGCATGCTGCTTATGAAACCAATCAGTATGATCATCTTTATTTTGACAATCACTCATACTTCTATTACTCCAATCTTCTTCCTGTTAAGTGTGAAGCTTTTTCAACCATTTCTTCATTTTACCCTCAAGCACTTAAGGCTATCAAGCCACCACACAGTTGGCCAATCAGGCAATCATACGTCTTCAGAAGTTGTGCTAAAAGAGTGTTAACGAAGTATGAGATTGGAGTAATGATCAGATATTCAGATTAATGTTGGTTTCTGCCGTCATCTCGAAATTATTAACAATGACTGCAAATTAATTTACCAGCTAATGTAAATAATGCATATATCACTATACTGATAAGGAATGAAATGCTGCGTCTATAATAGTCTACTTGATTGATGGACATGTTAATCAAATTCAGACCCGACTTGGATCGATAATGTACATCTGCAAATCTACCAATGCACAAGAATAAAGCGGTTCGAAATGACTTGACCCAAAATGGATGTAAAGGACTAATTTGAAACCAAATTCCGTATAATTATGACTCGAACTCTCCGAAATCACCCAATTGACTTAATAGATATGGAGCGGAAAATGACATAACCTGATAGTAATAAGACCAAGACTCAAACCCGACATTTATAATCAATTTGCTAGTTTATTTGATAGTCTCATGTATGCACTTGTATGAAAGCTTCTTGTTTTTAGAGTATATGGACAGATTAAATAAACGAAGTTAAATAAAACAAACAGTTGGAGGTAGAAATGAAAACTGATTATACCAAATAACCAAATTGAGGTAGGGACTGTATAAAAGAGCTACAAGATGATGATTTAATAACAAAAACAACTAAATGTTAATTATTTTCTCATAGTGATGATTACTCTGATTCATATTTTTTGTGGAGTTAGAAAGATAACGGAATATTTGATTTGAGTTCCTTAATTGGAAATTTTAATACTTGATATTCTTAACGGAAAAAAAGATGATAGTTGAGGTCTTTTCTTGGCCATTACTCTTCAAGTACCCTCTACTCATCTCTAATCCCCCAAAATTAACACACTAATCAAATAAATCATCGTCACTATCATAACACCACAATTAATCATAAAACGCAAAATTAAACACCTAAAAAAAATGAAAATATGAGCAGAAATGAAATTAAAACCGCGAGTAGAAATAAAACCGAGCAGAAAAAACATGAACTGAACAAAAATAAACATTTGGAGAGAAAAATTGAAAAGAGAAAAAATTGATTCATACCAAGTGTCTGAATAGTCCCGAGCAGCGAACAATCTGAATCTTATCAAGCACCGAACTATCTGAATATGTCCCAAAAGCCATAAGTTAATAATCTTTGTTAATGATCAGAATTAGGAAGAATGCCCATAACCCGATTATAAAGCAATTAAAATTACCATCAATAACATACAACTAATTGAAAATGAATGACAAAACCGTACCTATTGTTGGGGCTGGTGTCCTCTACAGTTAGTGCAATAACATTTAAATCTCTAAAAGGATCAAAGGGTATACTTTTGTATTATTATCAATTGGTCCATGTTTATCAATAACGGTTGGCTTGCTAGATAAGTTTGACGTTATTGTCATACTGATGGCGGTGATCAACTGGTCCCTAAAAGTCACACCTATAGGATACGTTTGAGAGATGTGACGGTATGAAAATACAGTCATGTTGATGCCTAAGTTGACTAAGCAGTTAGTCGGAGTTATTGACTAATAATTAGTCAAACGCGATGTTGAGATAATTATTTAATACGGATTAAATAATAATGGCTAAGACGAATTAAGCGGTTAATTCGTAAATTGAATATAAACGATTATATTTAATTGATGTATATTGAATTAATTATACAATATTGTCTTTGTCGAACATGTATTAATATGTCGACTAATCCTTGTTACTAGTCGATGTTTTAATAACCGATAACCGATGACGATTTATAATAAAACCCGTCATATACATTTTAGCTTTTTGAGTCGGATCACGAGTTAAAAAATAAGGAGGAAGTGAAAGCCCACTCCCTCCCCTTTGGCTCACGGTTTGGACGATCAAAACAAAAGGAGAGGCTCTCTCTCCTTTTGCCCTAACTCATTCATTTGAAAGAAAATTAGGTTTTTGAGAGCATTCTTCTCTGAAAAACCTAGATCTCACATCTAGCAAAATTCACACAAAACTCTCTCAATATTGCAAGGCAATTAGAGAGTACATTCTAGCACAAGGGGCATAGTCTCAGACGGTCTTGGGTGCAACGATTAGGAGGAAATCTACTTTGATTTCTGTTCTTAGGCTGAATTTCAAAGGACCCGAGGTTGATTCTTGTTCTTTATCGTTTCTCTATTGTTTTCGTTTATGACCATAAATCGCATGTTAAATTTACGTTATAGTCCTAAAATTTAAGGGTTTTATACGGATATTACCTCACAAGTGGTATCAGAGCGAGGCCACGTAAATTTTTCTTTGTGATTTTCATTAAACGAATTGAATCGATAATTTTTTTTGTATAAAAAAAAAACCGTGCGGCTGTTTTTTTGTCTCGACAGTTTTTTTTTGTTTTGCACGGCCTGTTTTTTTTTGTGCCTTGGAAACCGTGCCTTTTGGCTTTTGTCTGATCACACGATGTTTTGTTTTCAATTTGTTCTTTACATATTGTTATTTTAAACGATAATTATTGCAATATGTTAAAGTTATATCAATTGTAGTTTCAATTCTATACGGATTAGGTTAAATTGCAATTGGTTTTATCAAATCCTTTTTGATGATTGTTGATGCTCACGTTTTTTTTTTTTTGAGCTGCTGGAAATTTTTTTTGCTGCTCTGTTCACGGTTCAGCCGTGAAGAAAAAAAAAAATTCGTGTTTTTTTTTTCCGGCCATAATGTGCATAATACGGATTTTGTGCAGTCGCTTGATAGTGAAACGGTTCACTCACGTACCATTTAGTTATTTTAAAGCGATTTAAAGTAACGGATTATCATGGATTAAAATTAAGTTGATTAAAGAGGTTTTGTCACATAATTTTAATCATTAAAGGTGGTTTGGATAATTTTAACATAATTACGGAATTATGTCACGAATAAATTTTATTTTAGTTGATGCATTTTATTTATCGTTATTTTGAATGCCTTGAATGTTTTTAATTACGTATTTAATTTTTACAAACGGTTGTAACTTAGTGTGGCCTTAGTAGAACGTGTTACCGTAATGATGGAACACGGTCTTGGTTGTATTTTGAGATCTCGCATCTCCATTTTGATTTTTCCTTGTAATTACAGTTTTAATTTAGAATGTAAATAGGTTTATTTTTGTAAATTTTAATTGTAATTTTGAGAAGACCAAATATGGAGATCGGATGCTCACTCCCGCTGCATGCACAAAGATGGAACATCAAGACAAGCTTCTCGGGTCCAACGGTGGATTCCAAAGTTGTATTATGTTCTTTTTACTAGGATAGGCCACACTAGGAATTTTTATTTACGTTTTGCATTCTTTTATTTATTTTATCGTAACGATAGATTGCATCATATTCCGCCTAAAACCAAACCACCTAATAATTGCATGAAAACTGACTCATATAGAGGTCACGCGTTAGTTTTCTTTGATATACAAATATCACACGTTTTTCCATAAGCCATCACCTAAATTAATTCATTCACGCAATGCTAGTTTTTTCGTTCACTTAAAATGAATTAAAACTAAGTTGATGGGATCTTCCTCGTATAACCAAAAATTGAGAATAGTCTTTATAGGTCAAACTCCAATGAATCCCTTCTTCGTCGGTAGGCATAATATGACCCCTTCTACGTCGGGTAAGTTGGAACTGATTGACCTATTTTATCTCAACACTATGGTCACTCGTACGATCCTATGATTATGGTGGACTATAGATAGGATTTACGGAAATCTATCGACCAAGAGTTCTAACGATAGAACTAGCTAAACAGTTGGCTTATCAATTTACGGAAATTGAGTCTTGGGATCACTTGTATTATTCTTGAGGGAGATCAATTATGCAAGTGCAATGAGTCTACACGTTAAAATGAATTTTAAATAGACTTAAATCACCTCGATGAGTTGCTTATTTCATTTTGTTTTTTCCTTTCTTTTTCAGTGTAGATCACGATCACTTAAACTGCTAATAACAAAATGGCTGGCCGTGCTGACGACCCAATGCCAAGTGCCACATTGGACCGTGATTCCTGGCTTCGAATCTTCATGAATCAGATGAATCAGTCTACTCGACTGAAGAATGATGGATCAAACTTCGCGGACTGGGAGGCGGCATTACGGAATGCTGCCGCTACTGACGGAAGCTCAAATATATGACAGAGCCCATCCCGTCAAACCCAGGCCCCACGGCTGGAGCTAACGAGATCGCCAAGTATAACGATTTCGTCATGGAAGAGGGTGCGATTAAAAACGTACTCATTTTTGCAATGGAATCCAATTTGCAGAAACGCTTCATAGCCCAAGGTGCAAACAAGATTTTCACCACGCTCACTAAGGAATTCTCGAAAACACCGAGAATCGTGACCTATGAGCATACCACTCACTTCTTTGATGCGAGACTCCAGAAGGGCCAACCGGTTAGCCCACACATTCTCAGCATGATTGAGAATGTCGAGAGACTGGAGGCGCTTGATTGTAAAATCAGCGAGAACATCGTGATTGACCGCATGCTTCATTCACTCCACGATGGTTTTGCGCTCTTTAGAGCGAATTACTATATGAATGATTTGAAGAAAAGTCCTCATGAACTACACTCCCTACTCGTACAGACCGAGAAGGATATGAAGTTTAGTGGGAGCTTGAAACAGGATATTCTCGTTGTGTCAAACAAGGGCAAGGGTAAGGGCAAAGCTCAGGCAGATCTAGCGGTAGGTAAACCGAAGTTTAAGAAGTCGGGATCAGGTAAGAGTGGGCCTGGTGAGTCAAGCAACTCATCAGGCGCGACAAAGAGCAAGACCGAAAACATGGAATGCCATCACTGCCACAAGACTGGGCATTGGAGGCGTACATGTCCTGTTTACCATGAGGACATAAAAGCAGGTCGCGTTAAACCTGTTGGTATGTCTTCTTCCTCTTCTACTTTTATTCATATGATTGAGATTAACCACGCAAGTTACGGAACTTGGGTACTAGATACTGGTTGTGGTTCTCATCTGTGTAATCATGTGCAGGGGCTCCGAAACATCGAACCCCTCGTAAAGGGTGAGGTGGACCTGCGTGTCGAGAATGGAGCACGAGTGGCTGCCGTCTCGAGGGGAACATACGTGATCCAGCTCCCTAGCGGATTTGAGTTATTTTTATATAACTGCTATTATGTACCCAGTCTTTCTAAAAACATTATTTCAGTTTCTGCACTTGACAAACTTGGTTTTTCATTTGTAATAGAGAATAATACTTGCATTTTCTCATTACACGATATGATTTATGGCAAGGCAGTCTCCATGAATGGAATTTATGTTTTAGATCAGACCACCGAAATAATACACGTAATGAATAAGAAGTTAAAGGTTGGTGACAAAGATCAAACGTATCTATGGCACTGCCGTATGGGACACATTAATGAGAAACGCGTAAAACAGCTCATAAAGAATGGAGCTATCTCGGCCTTTGATTTTCAATCATTTGGCACGTGTGAATCATGTCTCATTGGTAAGATGACTCGAATTTCCTTCAAAGGTGTTGGAATGCGCGCTGCTGACCTATTAGGACTCATACATACGGATGTGTGTGGACCTATGTCAATCACCGCACGAGAAGGCTATAGGTATTTCATCACTTTCACGAATGATTTAAGTAGATATGGCTATGTCTACTTAATGAAGCACAAAAGTGAATCCTTTGAGAAATTCAAGGAATACCGAGAATCGGTCAGAACCTCTGGGTAGAAAGATTAAAACACTGCGCTCAGACCGTGGTGGCGAGTATCTTTCTCACGAGTGTGATCAACACCTCAAAGACTGTGGGATTGCCTTGCAGTTAACTCCACCTGGAACACCTCAGTTGAATGGTGTGTCCGAACGGAGAAATCGAACACTACTAGATATGGTTCGATCCATGATGAGTCACAACGTGTTGCCTGACTCATTGTGGGGTTATGCTCTTCTTCACCGCTCTAATACTTAACCGAAGTCCGTCTAAAGCTGTTGACAAGACTCCATATGAACTATGGAAGGGAACGGTCCCTAACTTGTCCTTTATACGGGTTTGGGGCTGCGAGGCTTATGTCAAGTGGAGACACGAGGATAAGCTCGGCCCGCGTTCGGTCAAGACATACTTTATAGGTTATCCTAAAGGAACGCTTGGTCATTACTTTTATTCGCCAACCGAACAACGTGTATTTGTTGGGGCAAGTGCGACATTCATAGAGAAGGAATTTCTCGAGAATGCAAAGAGTAATAGAACCTTCGAACTGTCGGAGATTCCAGAACCAAATACCGAGCAACCATTGGAGGAACCAATTCCTTCAATCCCGGCTGCGGTTAATATTCCTGAGGAACCTAGGAGGTCGGGAAGAGTCTCTATTCCTCCGGACAGATACATTGGTATGGTCGAGGAACATGACATAGATGACATTCTACTCTTAACGAGTAGTGAACCCGCAACCTATAAAGGTTCCATGACTAGTTCTGACTCAAAGCTATGGCTTGAGGCCATGCAATCCGAGATGGACTCCATGTATGAGAACAACGTATGGGATCTTGTTGACTTACCTGCTAAGGTTCGTCCCCTTCAATGCAAATGGCTTTACAAGATAAAGCATTTTGTGGAAGGTCAACAAGATATCTATAAAGCACGACTAGTTGCTAAAGGTTTCACCCAAGTGCCAGGTTTGCACTACGATGAAATATTTGCACCCGTAGTCATGCTGCGTTCCATTCGGATTATCTTAGCGATTGCTGCTTTTCATGACTATGAAATTTGGCAGATGGATGTGAAAACCGCCTTCTTAAACGGTTTTTTGGAGGAAGAGTTGTACATGGTACAACCCGAAGGTTTCATCGATCCTGAACATCCTAAGAAAGTTTGCAAGCTTAAGCGTTCCATTTATGGACTTAAGCAAGCTTCTAGGAGTTGGAATCATCGTTTCGACCAAGTAATAAAAGAAAATGGATTTACTCGATCGGTCGAGGAACCATGTCTGTATATCAAGTCGAGTGGGAGCAAGATTGTCTTCCTAATATTGTATGTCGATGACATACTCCTGATTGGGAATGACATACCTCTCTTAACTTCGGTAAAAGTATGGTTGAAGAACCATTTCCAGATGAAAGATCTGGGTGAGGCACAAAGAATTTTGGGCATCCGTATCTATCGAGATAGATCACATCGGATGTTATCTCTCGATCAGAGTCTTATATAGACAAGATACTAGAGAGATTCAGCATGACTAACTCCAAAAGGGGTTTCTTCCTATGGCTCCAGGGTGCATTTGAGCAAGTCTCGGGCACCGAGACACCGAAGAGAAAGAGCGCATGACACGAATTCCTTATGCCTCGGCTATAGGATCAATCATGTATGCCATGATATGCACATGTCCGGACGTGGCATATGCATTGAGTATGACAAGTCGATTCCAACAAAGATCCGGGTGAATCACATTGGATGGCTGTCAAGAACATTCTTAAGTACCTACGGAGGACTAAAGATTGGGCATTGACTTATGGAGGCGAACAAAAGTTATGCGCAACCGATTCTGTGATGCTAGCTTCCAAACGGATCGAGATGACTCGAAATCTCAGTCTGGATTCGTTTTTACTCTTAATGGCGCTGCAGTCAGCTGGAAGAGTTCCAAACAAAGTGTTACAGTAGATTCTACGATTGAGTCCGAGTACTATGCCGCGTCTGAAGCTGCAAAGGAAGCGATATGGATGCGTCAATTCTTACAAGGACTATCTGTAGTGCCTAGTTCGAATGACCCGATCACCATCTATTGCGATAATAGAGGTGCCATCTTCCAAGCTAAGAAGCCTAAGTCTAGCAACAAGTCTAGACATGTACAACGGAAAGCTCATCTAATCCGAGATTACGTGGAGCAAAAGGAGGTAGTGATAGAAAAGATTGCTACAGATGATAACATAGCAGATCCTCTCACTAAACCATTACGACAAGATAAGCATGAAGGGCATGTTAATTCCATGGGAATTAAACGTGTTCCTGAGTTGTAGTACTCGTTTATGGATTAGATTCATTCTCTTTTGTACTCTATACGACATCATCGTTTTGATATTTATATTTTGTTTTTCATGTGGATTTGTACGACAATTTTGAACACCACAAAGTGAACTGAACAAACATTATATTTTTGGTCCTTAATTGCCCACGTGAGCTGATAACTCTGGCAATTATTTTGTGACGTTGGTTGATGGTGGGTTCAACGAGCCATAAGTCAAAAGGTTGACTGACCAATCACAGAGGCGAGTTATACGGATATCTCGTAGGACATAATTGTGACATCGACATGGAGTCCTAAATGTTTTATAACATTCGGTGCCAGGTCGTGGATAGGACCTCCATGGTGATCCTAAGAGTCGATTCTTTTGACTATCGACTGTCTCTTGAGACTAAGGCAGATTTTGGGTGACTTTGGTTTCTTTCTCACGGTCATCCGTAACAGGGGGCCAAGTAGATTTTTTCTTGGTCATTTCATGCTGTGCTTAGATCGGCAGGAGTCGAGTTGAAGGAAATATTCAGCCTTTATCGGTACTCGATATTTCTCGGGGCTACTCGAGGAGTCAGAATCGAAATGCATGGCCATGCTCGAATACGAATTCGTTTTATCAGTTGAGTTACTCTCTAGTCGGGGAAACCACTCTTGATACAGATCGATTGTAAAATACGACCTTTGCGGATCCGGATCTGCAAATTGTTTTACATTGAGTGGGAGAAATTTTAAATGAATATGAGAATCGGTTATCGCACACACACTTGTACGGACAAGTGGGAGTTTGTTGGAGTTGTGTCCTCCAGTTAGTGCGGATAACGTTATTGCACATACACTTGTACGGATAAGTGGGAGCTTGTTGGGGCTGGTGTCCTCTACAGTTAGTGCAATAACATTTAAATCTCTAAAAGGATCAAAGGGTATACTTTTGTATTATTATCAGTTGGTCCACGTTTATCAATAACGGTTGGCTTGCTAGATAAGTTTGACGTTATTGTCATACTGATGGCGGTGATCAACTGGTCCCTAAAAGTCACACCTATAGGATACGTTTGAGAGATGTGACGGTATGAAAATACAGTCATGTTGATGCCTAAGTTGACTAAGCAGTTAGTCGGAGTTATTGACTAATAATAAGTCAAACGCGATGTTGAGATAATTATTTAATACGGATTAAATAATAATGGCTAAGACGAATTAAGCGGTTAATTCGTAAATTGAATATACACGATTATATTTAATTGATGTATATTGAATTAATTATACAATATTGTCTTTGTCGGACATGTATTAATATGTCGACTAATCCTTGTTACTAGTCGATGTCACTACTACAAAATGAGGCTATGGTAACACCATGTAAATGTTGCAAAATGTCTTATAAATGTTGCCTTATACTTGAGGCAACACTTTTAGATGTGCTGCTTAAAGCTCCGTTGCAATAGCTCAATGCAACATTTAGTGCAACACTTTATGAGTTAAGGCAACATTTTTTAAAAGTGTTGCACCTATTTTTAATCTGCAACACTTTTTTTCAGCAACACTTTTATATGCATTTGCAACACTTTTGTTGTTGAAAAGGCAACACTTATATAAACAAACGCAGCATTTTTCATGTTAATGAAGCAACACTTTCGAAATAAATGCAATACTTTAAAATCGAGAATGCAACATTTTACTTTTGTAGTGCATCATTTGTAAGAGACCAATAATTTCACAAATAAACATAATTATACTGTTTTAGCTTTTAAATAAAATGTAAGCATTGTATTAAAAGCTTTAATCCAAACTCAAATACACAAGTGTTTTACATCACTAATCCTAATACAAAATTAAAACCTTAAACACCTCCAACAAACTTAGTAATACAATTTCTGAACCTAAAGCCAATCTAAATCACTCAAAACAATAGGATTTCTCAATTTGGCAGCTGATTGACATATCATTAAGAACATGCTTTTGTAGTCGACTCCTGCTCCTACAGCTCTTCATCCAGGTGTGGGAAATATTGCTGAAACACAAGCGTTAAGATAGTTTAAAACCAGTGTAGTCTTACATCAAAGAAATGTGCAGATGGGAATGAATGGTAAAAAAACATGAAAAAAAAAAATAAATGAAGTTAGCAATCCACAAGAACCTGAAGAATTACAACTGCATTTCTCTAGGATGTTCAGCAAATCTACATGCATCTTCAGTTACTTGTTTCTCTCGATTACACGCATAACGACTTAAAACTGGTAAATAACTGGTGCCAAATATTTATTCAACCATCTCATCAACCAAAAATCTAAATAGTGTGCGTGACAAATATGAAGAGAATAGTTCGTCCATAAATCATGAACCTTATCGACTTCTTCTTCAGAATATAACATTATGTCTACTACAAGTAAACATATACTTGAAGGATGAATTAAAAGGAGTATCTAACAAACAAATATTATCATTGCCCCACAAAAAATTTAAAGGAAAAGAAACACATTTTAAAAGTAGTACGTAATACTCTAGTCCAGTACGTCATATGCCACTGAAGTTCGCTTACCTCAAGTTGTTGAGGAGTCGAGTGAATCAGGTAGTTCCCTTGATTGTTCAAAGTCCGTAAGTAAAAACTAGTACTACTAACAACCTGTACATGAGAAGCAATTTACTCATATTTCAGTAAATGGAAGGGAAATTCTCATTTCAGACTGCCTTGGGCCTTTTTCCGTCTGAAATTAAGACAACCAAAATGTGACCATTTTACAATAAAACATAAATATTTCTTGATAAAATGTTACTATCAATTTTTTGTTAAGAAGTGACAATTTTAATTATAACATTTTATCACTAAATGGTCACTTTTACTTATAAAATGTTGACAATTTCTCGTCTTAAGTTAAGCCCGTCCTAAGGAAGACGTACTGAAAATGGAAGGGGGCGATATTATTTAACCTGTTTGGGTATGAGTGTGTTCATGGCTAAGCAATTATATAAATCGGAATGTATTGATTCTTAATGAAATCAATGAACATACAACCTAAGTACCAAATCAGAAGCAGGGTAAGAGACTAAGGGTGTGTTTGGATAGGAAAAAAGGAGGGAAAGGGAGGGGAGGGGGAAGGAGGGAAGGGGAAGGAAGGGAAAGGAAGGGGAGGGGGAATGGAGTGTGGGTGTTTGGATACAATTTTCCTCCAAATCTTGCCTATTGTGGAGAGATTTTGATTAGGCTTGGAGGAGGGAAATTGAATCCCTCCAAATCTCTCCCCCTCCATTTCCCTCCACCCTCATTTACTATCCAAACAAGGGATTTTAGATCCCCTACTCTCCCTCCCTTTCTTTTCCCTCCAAATCACTCAATCCAAACACACCCTAAGGGTGTGTTTGGATAGGAAAAATGAAGGGAAAGAGAGGGGAGGGGTAGGAGGGAAGAGAAAGAGAGGGAAGGGAAGGGGAAATGGGGTGTGGGTGTTTGGATACAATTCCCTCTAAATCTTGCCTATTGTGGAGAAATTTTAATTTGCCTTGGAGGAGGGAAAATGGATCACTCCAAATCGTTTCCCCTTCATTTCCCTTCACCCTCATTTGCTATCCAAATAAGAGATTTTAAATCTCCTATTCTCCCTCCCTTTCCTTTCTCTCCAAATCCTTCAATCCAAACCCACCCTAAGAGAACAAACAATTGGAAATAAAACAATACATAAGTAATAGATTAATAAAAAATTAACTTAAATCAAACAAACAAGGCTTATCGTTGATGAGTAAAATTGAACAACAAGGCTTAACAAATCTTTGTTTTTTTTCATGTCTTGTGATCCACCGGAGAGTTCTTGTACATCTTATGTGAGTGACATAACTCACTCTTCACCAGTACAATCAATGCTTTACAAAGCACACAAGCATTCACAATCAAAATACCCTACCCGAGATGAAGTCATGAACCACACCAAGTGATCATTCGTTAAGCAGTAAAAAATTATACGAGTACCTGTCAAGTGTCCCGGAATTACAATGGTCAATCCGGTAGCTAAAGATTTCGAGGCTCCTTCAAGAACTTCCTGATGGAGAACCAACATCTATATAAAAAAGTTATACTCCAAGAATTGGAGTTTTCAGCAAAGTCTACTTATACTTGTTAAATCACATACACCACATAAAGAAAAGTCAATCCCCTAGACCCAAAGGGCAAAAATCGTCACCCTGACTTAAGTCTAACAAGCACAATAGCAAATATATACTCACTATCATTTTACACCCATTTTTCCCGATATCCAACATTCAAAAACCTAACCTACGCAGCGATATAGTGTAATCGAGTATTACACAGTTAATAGATAGGAAGTGCACCAATACAAGCATGTCGATAATACGTGAATTGTACACAAAGGAGAAAATGGTTTCAAATCATTCGACAAATTACAAAAGAAATTGACAAAAATATGAAGAAAAAATTGAATTATACCTGGAAAATCGAAAAAAAAATGATTAACGCAAGGTAAAGAAGAAGTGAATCGGACCTAAAAGACGGAGAATGAGCGGAGGAGTTGAAGCATTTACGCTTTGATTGTCGCGGAAAATAGATTGAACAAATGCACCTACAAAATTGATTGAATAGCAGTTAACAAGAACTTATTGAAGGAAATCAATTAAGGATAGACGCACAATGGTGGAATACTGGAATTGAATAGTGACATTAGTTTTTTTTTTTTTTTTTTTTTTTTGAATTTGGTTATAGGGAGGCGCATTGACTTTAGCCGTAAAATGAAAATTTTGGATATCAATTGGGCGCAAAATGAAAGTTTAGAGTTCCGCCTACTCCAATTTCATTATTTTTGTAAAATTATACTTTCTCCGTTCTAATAAGTTGTATACGTTTACTTCATACACGTACATTAATTCACGTTTTCTTTTGCTCTTATCTTCAGTACACATTAATAAAAATTATAAAAATTTCGTATTCATAACGTACTCGATAAAACAATATCAAAAAGATCTCACATAACTATCTTTTATGTTACTCGTATATATTAGAAGTTATAATGGAGATTCTCTTTACTTAAAAATCAAGCGTATACAATTCAATGGAGCGAAAGAATTATGGAGTACTCCGAATAAAATAACCGGTGAATGGTCGTACATGTTTTATATATTCACCTAAGACTTAATTCGAGTAGTTACGTCAAATATAAAGCATATTGTGTTATTTTGATTCCGAGTCAGGTTAATTTGTGTAATTTTGATTTGCGTACTCATTGAGTCAGGTCGATATTCGATTAGGTAAGTAATTGGATTCTCGTCAGATAATTTAATCTGCCAAATAATGTTACGTAATAATAATCTTACTTTATGAGCACATAAAAGGTTAAAGTTTTAGGTAAATAATATTTTATTATTATAAATAGCGTAATATATATTATAATTATAATATATAGAAATAATAAAAGCAACACTACATAAAAATGTTGCATTTATGACTCTAGAGTGTAACACTTCAATAAAAATGTTGCATGATATTAGTAATTGCAACATTTTTTAGCAAACTGTTACATGCTTAATATCTCTCTCTTAAATTGCAACACAATTACGAAGTGTTGCACACAAAATGTTGCAATAAGCTTAATTTGTAGTAGTGGTGTTTTAATAACCGATAACCGATGACGATTTATAATAAAACCCGTCATATACATTTTAGCTTTTTGAGTCGGATCACGAGTTAAAAAATAAGGAGGAAGTGAAAGCCCACTCCCTCCCCTTTGGCTCACGGTTTGGACGATCAAAACAAAAGGAGAGGCTCTCTCTCCTTTTGCCCTAACTCATTCATTTGAAAGAAAATTAGGTTTTTGAGAGCATTCTTCTCTGAAAAACCTAGATCTCACATCTAGCAAAATTCACACAAAACTCTCTCAATATTGCAAGGCAATTAGAGAGTACATTCTAGCACAAGGGGCATAGGCTCAGACGGTCTTGGGTGCAACGATTAGGAGGAAATCTACTTTGATTTCTGTTCTTAGGCCGAATTTCAAAGGACCCGAGGTTGATTCTTGTTCTTTATCGTTTCTCTATTGTTTTCGTTTATGACCATAAATCGCATGTTAAATTTACGTTATAGTCCTAAAATTTAAGGGTTTTATACGGATATTACCTCACACCTATGATATTCAATAAGCAGATTGTATCATCTTTGTGAGTCGAAGAATTAGAACTGATTGGCAGCGTGAATCGTCTTACCGGTGATTGGCGGAAAATTGCTGATGAAACTGAGAATTTTGAAGGTTATTAGGGTTTGTTCTCTATTGAAGATGAAATGATGAGTATTTGGCGGTGCGCATGACGATAGTGGATGAGTTAGCGGGGGATTTTAGGTGAATTTAGAAAATTGGGCCATCTTATTTAGTATAGATAGGCGGTTTTGGTAAAAAAAAAATATTGGAGGGTTTTTTACGGTCGACGCTTTATAAAAGTATCAATAGAAAAGTGTCATCAATGTAAGGGATTTGTAGTAGTGAGTGTTTCCCATAAAATTTATGGGAACTCACAATTTCGCCCAAAATGGAAAAAGCAAAAGACCCATTTTTAGCATGAAAATCTACTTGCATTAATAGGATTGGCATCTTTAATTTAGCTTGGTAGAATATCCTTTTTGTTCTCAATTGTTCTTCAGATTTGGAAAAATGGTATCCTTTTGAAAATAATAAAACCTTTTGAAAGATTTTAAACACTTGTGAATTTTTCCGAAAATTCTCCATACGTTAGTACCAGAAACCCTGATGCAACAGTCACAGGAACTGTTGCATGGTTTTGCAATCACTTATGCTTAAAGGGGATATGTTTAATTACCTCGTTTACAACATTCATTCTAGGCAATGGGCTTTCTTGTCTTGCCTTCATCTTGATCATCTTGTTACTTTGATTAGCTTGTGGACTCTTTTATTGATCATCAATAGTTTCAATTTTGCTAAGCAATTTAACTAAGAGGCAAACAATTAAATAACAAATGAAACTTGACATCATCAACCATATGTGTTCTAATAGAGTAAAATCACGTAAAAAAAATTGAAAACTTATACCATGGTGTGAATGCAAACTATTTACATGTAGTGCATAAATTTGCGTGTCTGTGCACAACTTTGTGATATCAATGGAGCTTACATGTACATTGGACTAATTAATGTAACGTAGTTATGTTAGTGCACTATGCGAATTATTTAGATGATGCTGATGACACGTATAAAAACGGTGAAACCCCTATGACTAAATGATGGAAATATAAACCATGAATTTTTTTAGAATATTAAATAATGAGACCTCAAAACACAATTACAAATAGTAAGAATTAAGTTTGAAACTATGGTTTGGTTTACGGGCTAGAAATTGGGTACTCAGAACATTAAAATTCCCGAGGGTATCTCTCGCTTTTGTGCTCCCCCAGTCATATGGACCAGACGAGTTGCCAAAACGCGACGTCGTGAGGTGGAAAATACGTGTAAGGCCTAGTCGGTCGAATGGACCTTCTAAGTATACAGTGTACTTTACTGATGGTGAATTAGGGTTGCTTAGATGGCATAATATTGACTTACGGAAAGCCTATGCCTTTTTTGTCTTGAATAATATACAAATATACAAAATATGAAGTACAATAAAAAATACCATATTAATATACGAAATAACAACAGAAAGAGAAAAAAAAAGAAAAAAAATAATAATAACTAATTAGAAAAGTGGATGCGAGAACATTGCATGCATGCGAGAGTTAGAAGATGTACGTATAATTCTTTTTAGTTTATCAAATTCTTCGTGCCAGCATATTACGTCCAATATTTGATCAACCATGCAATCACTATTTCATCTTAATCAATGCGTTGGCGGTGCTCGAGCTGGGAAACAAACAATGTCAAACATATATCATTACAATTAAATTTCAAGTCTTACCCTCTTATTAAGTCTCCAGCGGAGTCGCCACTGTGAGATCCCTGAAAAAATCTCCCTCTTTGGAAATAAGTCAATAAGTATGGAGTCGCCAGTAGGTTTTATACAAAAACATACAAAAATAAAGTTAACAGAAAAGGCCCCTTTTAATCCCTGAAATGTGGACTGATCCGTCACTCCGGTTTGAACCCATAGATTGCGGATTCGGGGGTAAAGGTACGGTCAGGGAAGGTGTTAGGCACCCGGACCGCCCATCAAACTGACGCCTCTACTATTTATTTGTAATATTATATATTTGACGGAAATAACAAAAGAATAAGAAAAACGGTACAAATTATGTACAAGGACAAGTTAACTAGTTAGATTATACTCCCTCCATACCACACCAATGGTAACATTGAGAATTTTGACACTATTCATGGTCGTAGGGAATCTTCGATATTATTCTTAATCTATAAGACAAAATATATTCATGTGAGATCTTGTTTGATTTATCGTCATGAATGCTATAAGAATATCAAATTTTTATAATTTTTAATAATGTGTAACTAAAGATATTCACGTTGTAAAACGTGTCTCGACAAGTGTGAAAAAGTCAATGTTACCATTGGTGTGGTATGGAGGGAGTATACAAATATACGATAAATAAATAAATAAAATAAATAAAACAACGAAATAGAAAAAGTAAAGAAAACTTATTTGATGTCGGTACCCTCAGGCCTATGTGGATGTTGACTATGAATAAAAACCGACTTTGTCGTTAATTATTGGCTCTTATGCGCTTATATGGAAAATTGGGACAATTTATTTGTGTGTGGTTTGATTTGAAACTGTGATTGTATATTTGAGACGGTAATAAGAGTAGGGTTTTTGAATCTGATTTCGTGATTTGTGTGTGCGGGGAATATTATTGTCTTTGTGAATCTCCCTGATGATATCTCACTTGTCTCCCGCTACTATTGTCCCCCTTCTTCCCGTGGATATGCGGGAGTATTTATTGTAATAAGATGAGAAGTTTACCGTCACATGTATTCTTAACAAGATAAATTTGGGCTATTCAAGAATTTGTACGTATTCATACGAGGACAAGAAAGCAAGAGTCTCATGCTTACCAATCCTTCCTTACGGTTTACGTTAGCTATACAACAATACAAGATATTTTATTCCACTCCCAATTGACTTTTATTAATGGTTTTCATATATGGATCTTTGGTGAGTGGGGAAATTACGTGACCACTAGTCCATATACTTTCGTCCGCACGGCTCTTTTGGGTCTTAGGTGTGATATTTGAATTGGCTAATAGGTAATTAGACGGGCTGTTGGATCGAATGGAATATGGTGAGGTAAATATGGGTGTTGGCCCATTTTTAATTAGATATTACTTTAAGTCATTTATTATTTATGTTTTGTGCCGTTAATATATTAAAGTGGGTTAAATAGGAATAAAGGGCTAAATGGTGGTTTTGTATCATTTTGAGTAATTTATGGAGAAATAAGTGTAAAGAGCCATTTAATTGTAACATTATCAATTTTCATTTAGTCATTTAATTTTAGCCTCATCATCGGGTACTCGTAAGGCTAGGTAGACATTTTGAGGTGTCTATAGATATACACTAACTCGATTCCATCACAACAATAAGTTGCTTGCATCTATTTGAGAACATGTTTGTATGATCTATTTCCATGATTCCCTTATGAACCCATGACACCCTAGTGCCCTTAATCAATTATTTACAAAACCCCTTTAATTACTTTACTTTGTTTTCTTAATTTACATTCATCTTGTTGATTAGTTTAGATTACATCTCATCTCAACCCAAATTTGTGACACCCTAAGACATAGCTACTTGCAATTGAAATCCTAAATCAATATCCGTCCCTTGGGATCCGACATTTACTTACTACTCCACTAAAGAGTAGTTTGTAGAGTTAGAAATATTGTTTTGGTTGATAGCTTTAACGACGTGCATAAAATATCATCGAACCAAAAATGGCGCCGTTGTTCAATTGATGTGATATTAATTCATGGAAGAAGTTAGCACTTGCCTCCTACAAGAAATTCTATCCTCCGGAGAAGACTAACATGTTGAGAGCCCAAATCACCGGGTTCAAACAAAGGGATGAAGACTCATTATATGAAGCATGAGAGAGATTCAAGGACACTTGTCGCTCTTGTCCACACCATGGACTTGGTGAGTGGTTCCTTGTTCAACAGTTTTGGAACGGCTTATATGAAGACTCACGCAATGTGCTTAATATAGGATCCAATGGGAGGTTCACCGAAATTGATGACAACCAAACATGGGCCAAAATCGAAGAGATGACGGTTCATAATTCCCAATATAGTAGGCCTCGAAAGGCCACTAGTGGAGGAAAGCATGAGGTAGATTCCATCACACAATTGGGTGCTCAACTAAGTGCTCATATCGACACCATCAACTTGAAGTTTGGGAAGGCTATGGCTAAGCTTGATGAAGCTTCCAAATCACCCAAACAACATGTCAATGCTATGATGGCATCATCCTTAATCCCAAATGGACTATGTAAAAGTTGTGGAATCTTGGGACATGATCAAAATGAATATAGAGGAACAAATGAACAAGTGAATGCTTTCCAAGCATACCAGAATGACACCCCTTCTTCCAACTACTATAATGTACCAAATTCCATCCAAATCTCTCATACAAGAGCCAAAATGTTCAAAATCCTCAACCAACATACACCCCACCTCTAATGAGAAATCAAACTCAAAGACCCTTTTTCAACCAAAGCCAAGTATATCAAAATCAACCTTCCTACAACCAATCCAATGACCAAAACTTTGATGTTCAAAAAGCGGTCCTCCAAATGCAAAAGAACAAACAAGAATTCTTCACCCAAATGCAAAAAGATAGCCAAGTTAAAGAAACCACCATCAACAATATACTTGCCCACACCAAAATGTTAGAGACTCAAATAACTCAACTAGCATCTTCTAACTCCCAAAGACAAAAGGGGCAATTATCTCCTCAAGGTAACCCCCCCCCCCCCCCACAAGACATGAAACGGTTAGTGCCATCCATTTGAGGAGTAGTAAAAGATATGAGGGACCGAAGAGGCCAATTGATGAAGATATTGTGGAAGATAGTAGCAAGCAAAGAGTTGTGGAGAACTCTAAGGTAGTAGAGCCTACTACCAATGAACTTTCAAAGGAGAGAAATGAAGAAAAGGCTAAGAATGTTGATAAGGAGCCTATTGTGATTAGACTTCCATTCCCAAGTCACCAAGCTAAGCCTAAGCTTGATGCGCAACTTGGAAAGTTTATTGAAATTGTGAAAAACTTAGAAGTCTTAATCCCATTCACGGAATTGATCAATCAGCATGTTCCGGCTTATGCAAAGTACATGAAGGATATTCTTACCAAGAAGAAATCCATCCGAAAGTTGGAGACTATTGCCTTTACCAAAGTGAGTAGTGCTATTCTTCAAGGGAGTTCCCCTCCGAAGCTCAAAGATCCGGGAAGTTTTTCTATCCCATGTACCGTTAGCAACACTATAATCAACAAGACATTATGTGATCTTGGAGCAAGTGTAAGTGTCATGCCATACTCGGTATGTAAGAGGCTTGGTTATCCAACTCATCTTTGAGAGTATCTTTGTCCTTCAAAAGGCCATCACGTTCCTTGGTTAGCAAGGAAACTTGCATCACCAAGGTGGTTTTAAAATTTTCAAGGTCAGAGACATCTGTGGGGATCATCTTAAGACACTCTAGTTCTTTGGACAATTGTTTGTTCAATTTGTTGACTCCTTTTACTTCAACATATGCTTCAGAGGTGACAGTGACACTATCTGTTGCTTTTAGTTCATTTTTGAGGTTAAATTTTTCTTGTGTAATTTCTTCAATTTCATCTTGTATGACATCAAGCTTATCATTTTGTGAACGACACTTATCAAAGAGTTTATCGAGAAGCTTACATACCTTTTCTTTGGAGTAAGATCTAACCTTGGCTTTTAGATGTTTTACCTCATTGTCGGAGTCCGAGTCGGAATCATCGGGGTGAGCCATGAGACATATAAGATGTTCAATTTTAGAAGTTTTTTAGACTTTGTCCTTGAGATGACTTGTAAGACACATTTTAGCCTCTAGTTGCTTCTCGATGAGTTCCTCATCTTCCTGGGAGTCGGACATTCCCCAAATTGCGTTCATGACTCTATGTTTGTAGTCTTTTTTAACTTTATCTCGTTTTTCCTTTGATTTGATTTCATCCCACTTGGGACATTCTTTAATTTGGTGAGTTTTATCACCACACTTAAAGCATCCCACAGTGGAACTACGTCGTTTATTAGGAAAACGTTTTTTCGAGTAATTATTATTGAACTTTCTATTTCCTTGACCATTGACCAACCCAACTAGATTCCTTGAGAACATAGAAAACTCGTCTTCCTCCTCGTCTTCTACATCGCTTGGATAGGACGTGAGAGCGAGAATCCTTCCCTTTGAAGACTCATTAGAATGCTTGTCGAGATTGAACTCGTGAGCCATTAGTGATCCCATTAGTTCATGAGGAGATAGGGTTGACAAATCTTTGGCTTCCTCTATAGCGGTAACTTTGGGTTGCCACTTAGAGGTGAGACTACGAAGAATTTTCCGAATGATGTCCTCGGACTCGAAATTCCTTCCTATACTTTTTAGCTCATTAATAATACAAGAAAAACGTGAAGAAAAGCTATTTATGGACTCGTCCTTTGACATTCTAAACATCTCATATTGTTGCATGAGAAGGTCAATACGGTGTTTTCTAATTTGGGAACTCCCCTCATAAGCAAGCACAAGAGAGTCCCAAATAAATTTTGCCGTAGGACATCCAGAGATTCGACTTACTTCCCCCTCACCAACACAACGTTGAAGAATCGACATTGCCTTGGAGTTCTTTTCGGCAAGTTTGAAATCATTTTCATTGTAATTTCTTTCCTCTTTGAGTTTGGTGAAACTGGTTAGCATGTCGGTTTCCTCAATAACAAGAGGTCCATTTTGGATGATGGTCCAAAATTGATAGTCGATACTTTTGATGTAATGTTACATTTTGAGTTTCCACCATCCAAAATTCGCACCGGTAAAGACCGGAATCTTAGAGTGTTTTTCGGAATCCATTACCCAAGAATCAAACTCTAAGGGCAATTGGCCTTGATCAAGAGCACGAGGCTCTAATACCAATGGAAGAATTAGGGATTCTTAGTACCTAAGAGGGGGAGGGGGTGAATTAGGTACTGTTTAAAAATTTTAACTAAACTTAATTGATTTAAGTTAGTCAAATGAAATGATATCTCAAGTATCTAACAAACACCCCTTTTAAATAAAGTTAAAAGGCGTATTGTTGAACTGACTAGAGCAACAGTGATACAGACTGTTACTAGTTGGCTTTGCAAATGTTGTAAGCAACAGACCAAACCGACAGTATCACAGACTGTTGTGCTTAAGAGCAATGAATGAGTTTAACTGAAAATTTCAACTTAATCTTTACAGTTTTAAAGTAAGTTGACTGACAATATGAATGTTAAATGGATACATCAAATAAATCTAATGATTAAGAGTGTATCACGATTGCCAAAGTAAGTTGTTGAAATCAGGAAGCGACAGTTGTTTTGACTGTTACTTGTTTGTCTTAGCAAGTGAAGTAAAAGCTACAAACCAGAAGTAACAGTACTCAGGACTGTTGCTAGCTAAAACGTGAATGAAGAACAAATAAAATAAGTTGCAGCGGAATTAAAAGCGAAGTGAGATCAACACAGCGATTTTTGAATTGGTTGGGCCAACACTCTAAGGGCCTACGTCCAATCTTCTTTTATTGATAAGTGAAGTGATCTACTCCGACTACTTAAGACACTTACAATAAAAGGACCAACAACCGACAACGGTTGCGACACACGTTATAAGACTACTCTGTCTATGAACTCGACACTCTAACTAGAATGTTTACAAGACCAAGTTTCCTCAAACTGATTCTTTAAAAGAATTGAGAAGGACAACTTATTCGTACAAACGATTCTAGATGAGAGAGTACAATACTATGAAGTAACAGTGATTTCAACTGACACAATTGAAGACTTAGAAGATTTTTTACAAAGAAAATTTCGAGTTCTTAAAAACTGATTTTGCAAAAACACTTTGATTTCTCTGGAAAAGTCTTACTTTGAAAGCGATGAGAAGGGTTCCTTTTATAGAGGAAGCACACAAGAGGAGGCAAGCTAGGGTTTGAGAGTCAAAGCATTTGAAAAGAAACAAAGACTTTAACTTTCCCAAACTAGCACCAAAGTGGCTTGTTTCTAAAAGTCACAAATGAGAAAAGGAATCTTGGAAGTAACCTTAGAGGGTATTTCAATTTTCAGAAACAAGGGGAATCCTTTCACAACAAAACAAATCCTGAGAAGAAATGGAAAAAAGAAAACCTTGTTTTACCAAAGCCAAAGTAAGTTTTAGCACATTTGAGGAAAACTTTTGAACTAGTGATTAATATCCTTTTCCAAAGACCACCCTTTAAATATTTCAAACTTAAAAGTCTATTTTAAATCTGATGAATAAAAGCCCATTTTAATAAGACTGAAATATTCACGATGAAAGACTTGCTTCAAGTGTGATGGGTCAAACGTGACAGTCAGGCACACTGTTACCCGTGATGAGTAACGATATGCTTGACTGTTACCATTACATGTATTCTACCCTTTCATCTTTACATAGGTTGGCAAAACGACTCTAAATCTTGGGTAGCAAATTATCAACCATTCTTGACTTTGACATTGATTAATTCTTGCTTGAGGAGGTTGTATTATTCCTGAAATGGTACACTTAGAAACACGATTAAATTGGCCATGTCATCATCAACAAATATGTCCTAACAAATTCCCCCTTTGATGATGACAAGCCCCATAAAATTAACGTTCCCATTGAGTTCCCCATTAAGTGGTCAGTCCAAGATAAATCATGAGGGTAGAAATAAGAGCAATATAGACTTAAGAAACACACAAAGCCTAGAACAAGATTACTAACATATATAGTCCACCACATAGAAAGAGTTTAATCAAAAAGCAAATAGAAAGAACATGAATTTGCCCTTTTCCCCCTCTTGACATCATCAAAAAGGAAAGAGGCTACCCCCGGACACAGAATAATCATGCATGAGACATCACATGAAAGACAACCATAGTTGTATCATAATAACAAGGTCAACACAAAGCAATGGTTTAAACATGAGTTCAAACACAAAGTTCAACAAGGCTAAACCATAGTTTACTTAGTACACCACCGAATGATAATGAGAGAGGGACAAGAGGTGTAAGGCAAAAGACAAGTTTGATTATGGGCAAATTCAGGGTGCGGACGTTTGGTCATCGTTTTTGAGGATAATGAAGAGGATAGAAAAATGGTTGAGGTTTGACAATGAAGGTCTGAGTCACAGTCATCTCTACTGTTGCATTGGACTTTGTATATTGAAACCACCAAGGTATGCACCAAATAAGGTTCTCAACATGTGATGAAGGAACATCAACTTCTTGTATTTTGCTTTCATATCATGAATTTTTTTGACAAATTTGATCTTGACCTCAGAGCATAGCAACAGTTGCATACACTGTTGCTTTCCTTTCTACTTTGACCTTTGAGCATAGCAACAGTCGCATACACTGTTGCTTTCCTTTCTACTTCCCCCAATTTTTTTTCGCCTTACTACTTTCTTCTAGAAATTCATCCTCAATACTTATATATATATTCCAATAATTACAATCACTTTGACATTATTTTCCCATATTATCTTCTCATTTTTTTTTTTTAAAAAAAAAAATCTCCGTTTTCCTAACCAACTTCGCAATCATCTCTTGATGCATATGTAGAACATGTAGTTGTTTGGTTCTATGTTTCACATAGACCTTTGCAACATAAGTAAATTGAATGTGAAGGTGAGTTCTTTGGGTATTGAAAATGAAGGATTTTGAGCAATTTGAAGAGTATAAGAGACATCCATTTGAAGGTGGTTTAAAGGTTTGGTATTCAGATTGATTTGAGAGGGGAGGTGTCCTCATTCAATAAGGTATGTACCATTAAACACAAGACTAGACATGCGGTTGGGTGATTATTAAGCACACACATGGTTTATCGATTATGGACATAACATGGAATGAATAAACTAGAATAAAATATAGCAAACCCGTTTTAGTCAATCATATGAGGGATTAGTTAAACTCACACAAAGATTACATGCAATTAATTAAACCAATTTGTAACCTAAGTTTTTCAAATTGCTCTCTTGCAAGTGGTTTAGTAAATATGTTGGTAATTTGATCTTCTGTTTTGCAAAAGATAAGTTTAATATGCCCTTTTTCTACGTGATCACGAATAAAATGGTGACGAATCTTAATATACTTAGTCTTAGAATGTTGAATCGGATTTTTTGATATATTTATTGCACTCGTATTATCACACATGATGGGGACGGAGTCATAAATAATACCAAAGTCTAGGTGTTGTTGTCTTACCCAAAGAAGTTGAGAACAACAATGTGCGGCACTAACATACTCACTTTCGGCCGCTGAAAGAGCCACCGTATTTTGTTTCTTTGAGCCCCACGAAATGAGACAAGGACCCAAGAATGTTGCAATCCCAGATGTACTCTATCGATCTACCGTGCAACCCGCATAATCCGCATCGTAAAAACCTATAAGATCAAACGGACAATATAAGGGGTACCACAAGTAGAGATCTTGTGTTCCAATCAAATACCGAAGAATTCGTTTAACGGCTTTAAAATGGGATTCTTTCGGATTTGCTTGGAACCTAGCACATAAAAAAACACTAAAGAGAATGTCGGGACGACTTGCAGTCAAATAAAGAAGTGAGCCTATCATACCTCTATACACCTTTTTACTAACATTCTTACCGAGTTCATCTTTGTCCAATTTGGACCCGGCTACCATAGGTGTATCATGAGACTTACCATTAGTTATCCCAAATTTCTTAAGCATTTCCTTAATGTACTATTGTTGATGGATCATGATTTCATCCTTTGTTTGCTTGATTTGGAGCCCAAGGAAAAATCCTATCTCAACCATCATGCTCATTTCAAACTTCGATTTCATTAATTCCGAAAAGTACACATAAAGGAGTTCATTTGTTGCACCAAATATAATGACATCAACATATACTTGGACAACCAACAGTTCAGCAAACTGTGACTTTAAAAACAGTGTTTTGTCAACGAAGCCTCTTCTAAAACCATTTTCAATAAGAAATTTAGACAATCTATCATACCAACACCTATGTGCTTGTTTTAAACCATAAAGAGCTTTGTCTAATTTGAAAACATGGTTAGGCAAATCATTGTCTTTAAAGCCCGGAGGTTGCTCCACAAAGACATCCTCTTCCAAATATCCATTTAAGAAAGCGATTTTGACATCCATTTGGAAATGTTTAATGCCTTTGTGAGCCGCAAAACCTATAAGTAATCGTATGGCTTCAAGTCTGGCTACCGGTGTGTAGGTTTCATCGTAATCAATACCCTCTTGTTGGCTATAACCTTGCACCACTTGTCTAGCCTTGTTCCTTACGATTTCTCCCGAGTCATCAAGCTTATTGCGAAAGACCCATCTAGTGCCAATGACGGTACTACTAGATGGTCTAGGGACTAAGTGCCATACCTCATTCCTCTTGAATTGATTGAGTTCTTCTTGCATAGATACGAACCAGTCAGCATCATTCAGGGCGACTGTCACATTGGCTGGTTCCACTTGTAAGAGAAAAGCATTGTGGGCACAATACTCATCCAGATGGGCAAGATTGCTGAGAGAGGCTCTTGTTCGAATTCCAGAATTGAGATCACTTGTGAGATTTGAGAGTGGATGAGAGCTTTGATATTTCTACTTCTTTGGAACAATGGTTTCTTGTTCCCCCCTCAGCAGTAGCAGTCTCAGTGATTGTTTCCTCCTGATTAGAGTGTTCATCCTCAACACTATCTTGAGTTGCTTCATTTCTGGAAGTAGAGGCAACCGTCGTTATGTCTGTTGCGTCCTGAGAAGAAACAGTGGCAGTAGAGTTACCACGTGTTCCCCCTGGATTGTTGCTTTCATTTGGAGGTAACAGTCCCCAAGGTTGTTCCAGATCAGCGTCATTGTTCAATGCTTCCACTTCTTCAAACACAAAGTCCATTCCAACAAGACCAATTTCGAACTCATCATCATCATCATCGTCTTCTTCTTCAATTTGTACTTGTCTAAGCATGCTAGATTCATCAAAAATGACATGGACACTTTCTTCAATTAAGATGGTTCATTTATTGTACACTTTATAAGCCTTGCTATGATCAGAATAACCAATAAAAACCGCTTCATTGCTACGTGGATCGAATTTACCTAAGTTATTTTTACCATTGTTATGGACAAAACATTTGCTACCAAAACATCTAAAATATGAGATATTGGGCTTTCTTCCACGTAGTAATTCGTATGGTGTTTTATTAAGTATGCTCCTTATCATAACACGGTTATAAATGTAACAAGCGGTATTTACCGCTTCACCCCAAAAGTTTCTATGTAATTTACTACATAACAACATAGTTCTAGCCATACTTTCAAGACTTCTATTCATGCGTTTAACAACTCCATTTTGTTGAGGAGTTCTAGGAGCTGAAAAATTGTGGTCAATGCCATTATCATCAAAATAGGCACCAAACGATGAGTTTTCAAATTCGGTTCCATGATTCGTTCTTATTGAAACAAGTTTTAAGTCAAGTTTATTTTGGATTCTTTTTAACCAAATTTGAAACTCATCAAATGCCTCATCTTTATAGCCTAAAAATAGAGCCCAAACAAATTAGAAAAATCATCAACAATAACACACACATAACGGCTACCACCTCTACTCCTAATTCTCATAGGTCCACAAAGGTCAATATGCAATAGTTGAAGAGGACGAATGGTAGTAACATACTTTTTTTATTTAAAGGAGCTTCTAACATGTTTGCATCTAGCACATTCATCACATATCTTATCAAATTCAAACTTCATGTTAGGAAAACCTTCAACTAGGTCAAGTCTTCTAAGGGTTTTAAGAGTTTTAGCACTAACATGTCCAAATCTATTGTGCCACAACCAAGGATCATTTTTCATTACACTCATGCAAGACATAGTATGACCGGATAACATGTTCAAATCGGCTAAGTAAACATCTTTAACACGTCTACCTTCAAGAATCAACTCATGGGTTGTAACATCAACAATACGACACAAATTAGCACTAAATTCAACAATATTACCCTTATCACAAAGTTGAGAAATACTCAGGCGATTATGCTTAAAACCTTTGACAAGCCGCACGTTGTCGACACAAGGTAACGATGACTTACCAACCTTTCCAATGCCTATTACTTCACCTTTTGTTGTTGTCACCAAACGTTACCATGCCACCATCATAAGCTTTAAGTGAGAGGAATTGGCTTCTATCACCCGTCATGTGACGAGAGCATTCACTATCCAAGTACCAACTGCGGCCGCCTCTCACCAAGCCCTACATGAGATTAGATTCTAAGTTTAGGAACCCAAATAAATTTGGGTCCCCTTTTATGATCAACATATCTCACAATGTCTTTCCTAATGCACATTTGCTTTACCACTTTAATGTTCTTATTAATGTCATTATGTCTTTTCTTGCAACCATTAAAGACATGACCATTCTTACCACAATAGTTGCAAATAATGTATTCGGGAAGACCAACATATTTACTTCTCCTAATATCGGGTTTAGGCTTCTGGATGTAACAGTCTGCTTGACTGTTGCATTTAAAACCCAAACCAGCAACTTTATCACATCTTTCGGATTGACTAGTGAGAAAATTTAAGACGGTTTGACTTCCTTCCCATTTCTTAGTGATATTTTTAGCATTCAAAAGTTATTTTGTCAAATCATTGACTCTAGTTAGGAGATACAAGTTCTTTTCCTTTTCCCTTTTGAGTTCATCATCCTTTTCAATTTCTATAGACAATCTTTTTTCAACTATGAAGTCATGAGTGTGAGCATTGAGTTTAGACACAAGGTATTCAAATATTTCTTTAGAATCCTCATACTTAGATGTCATTTTATCAAGACGTTTGTTTAGATCAACGAATTTTTTGGATCTTTTGTGAGCATTAGACTTAGAAGTGCTATATTCGGGCACACCTTTTTGGAAAAAGGCTAGCTTTTCTTGAAGAACTCCTATTTCTTTCTTGTGATCACATAATTCTATTTTAAGACGCTCGTTTTCATTGACAAAATGTTTGACATGTTCATTTAACTTAGCTAGATCTTTGTTGGAACCAACAGTTTCAGATACTGTTTCTCTTAAGTCAATTATATCAACTACTAGGTCATCCAATTCATCTTTGAGAGCATCGTTGTCCTTCAAAAGGTCATCACGTTCCTTGGTTAGCAAGGAAACTTGCATCACCAAGGTGGTGTTGACATTTTCAAGATCAGAGACATCCGTGGGGATCATCTTAAGACACTCCAGTTCTTTGGACAATTGTTTGTTCAATTTGTTGACTCTTTTTACTTCATCATATGCTTCAGAGGTGACTTTAGAAGTTTTTGAGAGTTCAATTTTAGAAGTTTTTGAGACTTTGTCATTGAGATGACTTGTAAGACACATTTTAGCCTCTAGTTGCTCCTCGATGAGTTCCTTATCTTCCTCGAAGTCGGACATTCACCAAATTGTGGTCATGGCTCTATGTTTGTAGTCCTTTTTAAATTTATCTTGTTTTTCCTTTGATTTGATTTTACCCCACTTGGGACATTCTTTAATTTGGTGAGTTTTATCACCACACTTAAAGCATCCCACAGTGGAACTAGGTCGTTTATTAGGAAAATGTTTTTTCGAGTAATTATTATTGAACTTTCTATTTCCTTGACCATTGACCAACCCAACTAGATTCCTTGAGAACATAGCAAACTCGTCTTCCTCCACGTCTTCTACATCGCTTGGAGAGGACGTGAGAGCGACACTCCTTCCATTTGAAGACTCACTAGAATGCTTGTCGAGATTGAACTCGTGAGCCATTAGTGATCCCATTAGTATATGAGGAGATAGGGTTGACAAATCTTTGGCTCTCTCTATAGCGGTAACTTTGGGTTGCCACTTAGAGGTGAGACTACGAAGAATTTTCCGAATGATGTCCTCGGACTCGAAATTCCTTCCTAGACTTTTTAGCTCATTAATAATACAAGAAAAACGTGAAGAAAAGCTATTTATGGACTCGTCCTTTGACATTATAAACATCTCATATTGTTGCATGAGAAGGTCAACACGGTGTTTTCTAACTTGGGAAGTCCCCTCATAAGCAAGTACAAGAGAGTCCCAAATAGATTTTGCCGTAGGACATCCATAGATTCGAATAACTTCCCCCTCACCAACACAACGTTGAAGAATCGACATTGCCTTGGAGTTCTTTTCGGCAAGTTTGAAATCATTTTCATTGTAATTTCTTTCCTCTTTGAGTTTGGTGAAACTGGTTAGCATGTCGGTTTCCTCAATAACAAGAGGTCCATTTTGGATGATGGTCCAACATTGATAGTCGATACTTTTGATATAATGTTCCATTTTGAGTTTCCACCATCCAAAATTCGCACCGGTAAAGACCAGGATCTTGTAGTGTTTTTCGGAATCCATTACCCAAGAATCAAACTCTAAGGGCGATTAGCCTTGATCAAGAGCACGAGGCTCTGATACCAATTACAGAATTATGGAATCTTAGTACCTAAGAGGGGGAGGGGGTGAATTAGGTACTGTTTAAAAATTTTAACTAAACTTAATTGATTTAAGTTAGTCAAATAAAATGATATCTCAAGTATCTAACAAACACCCCTTTTAAATGAAAGTTAAAAGGCGTATTGTTGAACTGACTAGAGCAACAGTGAGACAGACTGTTACTAGTTGGCTTTGCAAATGGTGTAAGCAACAGATCAAATCGACAGTATCGCAGACTGTTGTACTTATGAGCAATGAATGAGTTTAACTGAAAGTTTCAACTTAATCTTTATTGTTTTAAAGTAAGTTGATTGACAATATGAATGTTAAATGGATACATCAAATAAATTGAATGATTAAGAGTGTATCACGATTGCCAAAGTAAGTTGTTGAAATCAGGAAGCGACAGTTGTTCTGAATGTTACTTGTTTGTCTTAGCAAGTGAAGTAAAAGCTACAGACCATAAGTAACAGTATTCAGGACTCTTGGTAGCTAAAATGTTAATGAAGAACAAATAAAATAAATTGCAGCGGAATTAAAAAGGAAGTGAGATCAACACAACGATTTTTGAATTGGTTCGGCCAACACTCTAAGGGCCTACGTCCAATATTCTTTTTTTGATAAGTGAAGTGATCTACTCCAACTACTTAAGACACTTACAATAAAAGGACCAACAACCTACTCCGGTTGCGACACGAGTTCTAAGACTACTCCGTCTACGAACTCGACACTCTAACTAGAATGTTTACAAGACCAAGTTTCCTCAAACTGATTCTTTAAAAGAACTGAGAAGGACAACTTATTGGTACAAACTATTCTAGATGAGAGAGTACAATACTATGAAGTAACAGTGATTTCGACTGACACACTTGAAGACTTAGAAGATTTTTTGCAAAGAATATTACGAGTTCTTAAAAACTGATAATGTGAAAAACACTTTGATTTCTCTGGAAAAGTCTTACTTTCAAAGTGAAGAGAAGGGTTTCTTTTATAGAGGAAGCACACAAGAGAAGGCAAGCTACGGTTTGTGAGTCAAAGCATTTGAAATGAAACAAAGACTTTAACTTTCCCAAAGTAGCACCAAAGTGGATTGTTTCTAAAAGTCACAAATGAGAAAAGGAGTCTTGAAAGTAACCTTAGAGGGTATTTCAATTTTCAGAAACAAGGGGAAGAATCCTTTCATAACAAAACAAATCTTGAGAAGAAATGGAAAGAAGCAAACCTTGTTTTACCAAAGCCAAAGTAAGTTTTAGCACATTTTTGAGGAAAACTTTTGAACTAATGATTAGTATCCTTTTCCAAAGACCACCCTTCAAATATTTCAAACTTAAAACTCTATTTTAAATCTGATGAATAAAAGCCATTTTAACAAGAGTGAAATATTCACGATGAAAGACTTGTTTCAAGTGTGACAGGTCAAATGTGACAGTCAGGCACACTGTTACCCGTGATGAGTAACAATATGCTTCACTGTTACCATTACATGTATTCTACCCTTTCATCTTTACATAGGTTGACAAAATGACTCTAAATCTTGGGTAGCAAATTATCAACCATTCTTGACTTTGACATTGATTAATTCTTGCTTGAGGAGGTTGAATTATTCCTGAAATGGTACACTTAGAAACACGATTAAATTGGCCATGTCATCATCAACAAATATGTCCTAACAAATTCCCCCTTTGATGATGACAAGCCCCATAAAATTAATGTTCCCATTGAGTTCCCCATTAAGTGGTTAGTCCAAGATAAATCATGAGGTTAGAAATAAGAGCAATGTAGACTTAAGAAACACACAAAATCTAGAACAAGATTACTAACATATATAGTCCACCACATAGCAAGAGTTTAATCAAAAAGCAAGTAGAAAGAACATGAATTTTCCCTTTTCCCCCTCTTGACATCGTCAAAAAGGAAAGAGGCTACCCCCGGACACAGAATAATCATGCATGAGACGTCACATGAAAGACAACCATAGTTGTATCACAATAACAAGGTCAACACAAAGCAATGGTTTAAACATGAGTTCAAACACAAAGTTCAACAAGGCTAAACTATAGTTTACTTAGTACACCACCGAATGATAATGAGAGAGGGACAGGAGGTGTAAGGCAAAAGAGAAGTTTGATTATGGGCAAATTCAGGGTGCGGAAGTTTGGTCATCGTTTTTGAGGATAATGAAGATGATAGCAAAATGGTTGAGGTTTGACAACGAAGGTCTGAGTCACAGTCATCTCTACTATTACATTGGACTTTGTATATTGAAACCACCAAGGTATGCACCAAATAAGGTTCTCAACATGTGATGAAGGAACATCAACTTCTTGTATTTTGCTTTCATATCATGAAATTTTTTGACAAATTTGATCTTGACCTCTGAGCATAGCAACAGTTGCATACACTGTTGCTTTCCTTTCTACTTTGACCTTTGAGCATAGCAACAGTCGCATACACTGTTGCTTTCCTTTCTACTTCCCCCAATTTTTTTTCGCCTTACTACTTTCTTCAAGAAATTCATCCTCAATGCTTTTCTATGTATTCCAATAATTACAATCACTTTGACATTATTTTCCCATATTATCTTTCTGTTTTTTTTTGTTTTTTTATTTCTTGTTTTTTTTTTTATAAAAAAAATCTCCGTTTTTCCAACCAACTTCCCAATCATATCTTGATGCATATGTAGAACATGTAGTTGTTTGGTTCTTTGTTTCACATAGACCTTTGAAACATAAGTGAATTGAATGTGAAAGGGTGAGGTGTTTGGGTATTAAAAATGAAGGATTTTGAGCAATTTGAAGAGTATAAGAGACATCCATTTGAAGGTGGTTGAAAGGGTTGGTATTCGGATAGATTTGAGAGGGGAGGTGTGTTGGAGTGTCCCCTACAATAATGCGATCACATTGTTGATCATTTTGAGATCACATATTTAAATCTCATATTAAGAATACATGAGGGAAAGTAATACTTCTTAGTCAACTGGTCCACACATATCGGTAATGCTCTTAATTGATTATTTAATTAATCGTATGACGATACGGGTTAATTAAATTCCTTAAAATTGACGTGTGATTTTGTGAGTAAAATTACGTGTCTTATTGTAATTTGATTAAATAAGATTCGGTCTAAGTAATCGAATTGTTTTATTACTTAGATTAATTTATTGTTTAATAAACATTTAAAAATAGAATGAATAATTTATTATAAATACAAGTTGTTGTAGTTTATAATTATATGACCCATTTTGGTACAAGTAATTATGAATTACTAATTATTTTTGTATGTGACATAATTAATTATATGATGAATTTTAATATGTTAAAAATACGTTATAATGTAACATGTCAAGTAACATGTCACATATGTTACAATTGACAAATGACAAAAATAAAATGGACCTCCCTTTTATGGGTAATAACCGGTTTTATGGAGGGAGTATTAGGTTTGCGTTGTCTAATTTATTTATTCAAAAGAAACACAATGATGAGCTATTTCATAGCCATGCAAACCTATTATTCTTGGGAAGAAAATAAGCTCATACATTGACTCATCTCCTCCCATGCTACCCGGTTTACCAAAGAGAAAAAGAAGAGTTTTTCTCTTACATTTTTATTCATTCTATAAGTTGTAAAAAAGATACATGTTATATTTTTTTACTAGTGGTTCCTTTTACTCTACATTTTTGAGAGAACAAGAGAGATCATAAAATCCTCCTCTTGACCGAAATTTTCAAGAGCAAAAATACAAATTATTTTGTGTCTATTTTTAAGGTAGTTTTTATTAATACTAGTCTCATATTAATTTAAACTATTAAGGGTATTATCTTGGTACAATCCTTGGGGAGAGATGCTACACTTGAATCTTGTTCATCCATAAGGAAATTTCAAGAACTAGCTAAGGTAGGTGACCTTACTAGTGCCCATATATCCGAAATATCAAATGTAAGGAACCGATTGTCTCCTTACTCTTGTATTTGTTTTGCATGCATAAGATCTTGAATTAATTTTATGACTAAATTACTTATTCACATTTTCAATATGTAAAAAAAATGATATTAAAGAATCCCAACAAGTGGCATCAGAGCACAAGGTTGTTGCATGAAAAATCGGGTTTGTTTTTCCGAGTTAATTACTTAACAAATAAAATTTGTTATTTAGGATTTATGAAGATAAATCACAAAATAATTTTGCATGTTAAAAGTTTCTGGTCCTAAATGGATTTTAGGTCATATGGGATGATTTATGGATTTTATTGTTCATTATATATATTATTGGCATTAAAATGTGATTTTTATGAGAAGAATGTCAATTTTGGACGAAAAATAGTTAAACTTCTAATTTTTTAGTGATTTTTGGATATGATTTCGGTAATATAATCTACTAGTTGCATGTTAAATTTCGTGTAAAATAAAGTCAGTTTGCATAAAATATGAATTTTATAAGTTAAAGTTGAATTTAAAAGGGTTATTAGGTTAATATGAGTTAAATTTCGAATCTGGTTATGAAAATTTAATATGTTGTCACATGCATTTTTACTCAGTGTGTGTAAATTTTTTAGAAGGATTGAACTCCTTTTGTAAGATTTATGAATTTTTGAGTAAAAATTCAATATATAGTGACTTAAATTAGGTTATAATGCTAAAACATATTTCATGACTTAAGAAAAACATCAAAAGTTGCTTATTTATCCCACTTATCATATATAAAAGTGAAAAGTTGATTAATTTATTTTTCTTATGCTTTAGTGATTTTATTTGTCAAATTCGATAAACGGCAACGATGTTTTTTTCGGGAGATTTTCGAAATTTTTAACCTAAGTTTTGAACATTATTAATGTGATGGAATTATTTCAGAATGTTCAAGAGTTTAAATTTCAAATTTTGAAATTATTTTAATTAAATTTGGAGTTTTTATATATATTTTGAGTCCAAATGAACAATATTAGAAATTCAAGTTGAATTATTGTCGAAATTTTGGTGAAGACTAAATTTTGAGTCCTAAAAAGTTAGGGTAACAAACTTGAACATGAATGTGATTTATGAAATGTTTCATGATTTTAATAGTTAATAATCATTCAAATCCATAAAACCGAGAAAAATATACGATATTAGCTCTTTAAAGGCGATTTGGCATAAAATTAAGCATGTTCATACATATTTTAATGTTGCATTTTATTTATGATTGTCATATTTTTGATTTATATAATTTTTGAATTATGTAATTTTACTTAGTATGGCCTTAGTTTTAATTGGTATTACCCGGAATGTTTGGGAATATCGATTCGGTTGTAATTTTTCTGATCTCGTATCACCGTTTTGTAATTTAATAGATTTATTTTTATTACAAATGTATAATACGAAATTATGTAATTTTTAATTATTACTTGTAATTCCGGAGATCCTTGAAGACAGTGCCATTAGGAAAGACGTTCCGACAAGACGGTGTTGCCTTGGAATACGTGCCATGTGAAGTTCAAGGGACCAATGGAGTTGGTTTCCGAATTTGTAATAGTTAATTAATTTTCTTTTTAGGAAGGCCATACTAGGATTTTATGTTTTATGTTTAGCATTTATTTATATGTTTGCATGCATCGCTAAATCGCCATAACTAAACATGCATTTTATTTTATCGAGTCATCGACCGTGTCAATTATAATTATCGTAGTTCACCACTTTAGTTCACTTAAAACGTGATAGATAATAAATTGACAAGATCTCTCACTAAATAATAATTGAGAATTAGCCTTACCAAATAATAGAAACCATGAATCCCAATTTCATAAGGAAGTAGGCTCGGCTCACCGGGGTGCTAAACTTGTTACGTTGGGTAAGTGGGTAGTAAAAAGTTATTACATCGAAATTTGGATTGAGCTCAACGGAAGTATTCATGACCGTAGTCGCATGTGTTCCGGGCTAAAGATAAATATTAGAGTAATTTTATCGACCGAGAGTTCTAGAAGTAGAATCGATTAAAGAATTAATCCACCGAGTTTTATTGATAAGGGATGAATCGGCTCACCGTGCCCGAATTGACATGAATTTGGATCTCGGGTTCATTTATAATAGTTGGGTGGAGGTCACTATATAAATGTTTAAAACTTGTTTAAAAATGTTTGCAAGTTTGATCAAATGACAAATGTTAATATTTCCTTTACCTCCATGTTTGTAGTTTATATATCGCAATGGATCCTACTAATGCAACAACACCTATTACCATTGAGTCTTGTCATAACTTATTTGACAATATTTGCTCCAACCACAATCTCGATACTACTAGAGAGCTTCATTTTGGGATCGGTTCCGATGGAAACCTCAATTTCATTACTCCCACCATACCTCCTACTATGACTAGATCTTTTGTGAATGTGTCTCGGGAAGACCATCTCACTAAATCTATGAGATCCTTATCTTTGGAAGAAAGGGATGCCGAAACTAGTGGGAGTTCTAGCAAGCAAGCTCTTGCAACTAAAGGAAAGTGGTTCAAAAGGAAGGGAAAGAAAGGTAGAAGATTCAACAATGGAAACAAGATGGCTAGTGGGACTACCAAAGGAGCCAAAGTTGATGATAAATGCCATTATTGTCATGGCATGGGATATTGGATGAGGAATTGCCCCATATATTTGGAAAATATTAGGGATGGACTTGTTATTCCACTCGGTAAAATTCCTTCTGAAATTTATGTTATTGATGTAAATTTTACTTCCACCACAACGTGGGTATTAGATATCGGTTGCGGTTCTCACCTTTGTAATCATTTACAGGGGCTAAGAAACGTGGAAAAGCTGAGCAAGGGCGATGTTGATCTCCGTCTTGGGAATGGAGCTAGGGTAGCGGCTACATCCAAGGGAACTTATGTGCTTGTTTTAGCAAATGGATTTGAGTTGTATTTGCATAATTGTTTTTATGTACCTTCTTGATACGTGCATTTTATATAGTCTTTTTAGCCTAATTTATGCGCGTATCTTTATGCTTTTATCGTGGTTTTATGCTACGAAATGCCCCGAATATGCTACTTTGGTTTGTTTTGTCTTATTTGCAGGAATGAACCCGAAAGGAGTGAAAACAAGCCTAAAACATGTCCTTACGCATGCATTTAGGAGATGAGTTGAATTTGGAGCGGTAATGAAGCTATTTTGAGATGCGCATTGGAGTAAGGAAGTTAGGCGAGCCAAGAGAGTGCTTCAATTTGCTAGTTCCTGCTTATAAGAGCCATATCTCGAGTTCTACAACAGATATTCAGGTGATTCAAATTGGAGATGAAAGTTTGTCCTTTTAGCTTTCCAATGCCACCGGAATCACCCTGTTTGACCAAGTAACGAAGAAATGGCAGCCGTTTGAAGTTCAGTGCGCAAAGCAGGAAAAGTACTCGATCGAGTAGATAAATCACTCGATCGAGCACTAGCTACAGCGAGAAGGTTATTGTCGAGTATGATTAGATTTATTCTTATGTTTATCTTATATCTAGTTAATAATAATAATACTACTTAGTATAAATAAGATAGTTTTTAGACCTAATGGGGAGATCATTCATTCCATGGACTTGGTGGAGGCAGAGGAACACGTTACTACTCTCCCTCTTCTCCTCTCTTATTTTTAACATACACTGTTACTTTGCTACTGTTCTTTCTTCCGGATCTATTTGAGTAATTAGTTCTTTTCCTTTCTTTTCCTCTTTAATTTATGCTTATGATTATTGTTCTCCCTTTATTTCTTGTTTTCCCTTTAATTATGTCTAGCTAAATCCCGTAGTGTGTTAGGATTAGGGAAGCCATGGTAGCAATGTTTTAATTGACTTTCTCTGATTAGCCTTGCGATAGGAATTGTATTAGGCAATTTAATTGTTATCCGGTCGAATGAATGCATGCAGGAGACCATAAATCTAGTTAACCCCGACCTGGATCGAAAGATTGGAAGGGAAGACTTGCTTAATTACAATAGGGTATTGCAGTGAGGGCGAAAGTTAAGCTGTTTACGCTCTAGGGCGGTTTAAGGACCGAAAGGTGACGACCATAGCTCTTCTTATCAATAGTCTAATCACTTTAGTATTACCGATAGTATAGCTGCCACGGTAGACCGACTCCTAGCATACTCCCCTTTTCTTCTGTTAATTTCTCTTTTCATTTCCCTCGCTTAGTCTTTAGTTAGTTTACAATCAATTTAAAACCCCCATTTCTGTGACACCCTGACAGACTGAATTAGACAGATAGATAGCAACATAGCCTCCCTGTGGAGATCGACCCTACTTACTACTAGCTATTAGTTAGTTGTTTTTAGGTATTTATTTTTGGTGTAGAAACGACAGTGTCAAATTTTGGCGCCGTTGCCGGGGAGGCGACGCTTTGTATCTGTTTTATTTTGTTTGTCCTTTTGCCTCAAGGGAAGACTAAGTACCTTGAGGCTGTTCTTATCTTTTTGTTTAGTGCTGTTTTGATAGGCCTTACAGGTACTACCTAGACAGTTCTAGGTGAAAGATCGTCAAAGGGAAGGCTTGAGTACCTTTGACCCATCACCTATGTCTCATTATATGGAACAGCCGGTGATCTGCTACGGGAGATGTGGTTCTGCTGAGCACAATGCAGCTGCAGTTGTGCCGCCACATCCACCCTATCAATGGCCGCCGCAACAAGATCCTCCTGATATACAAGAAGAAGAGATTGCGGAGCTGAAATCCTTTTTGCAGACACTTGCATCTCAATTGCAAGATCGTGACCGAGAGAGGCAAGATCATGATAGACGCACTTCTTCGCGGCTTGAAAGGCTCGAAACTGACATTGCTCAGTTAGCAGCTGAGATACAAGAAGAAGAGGTTGCAGAACTGAGGTCTCTAATGGAGATACTTGCATCTCAAGTGCAGAATTATGATCGAGTGAGGCAAGAGAGTGATAGACGTGCGGATGCTCAAATCATCGAGCTGGAGTCTAAAATTGCTCAGTTGATAGCTGAGTCGGATAATTGGCAACCAGAAGAGGTATACCTTGCTGAAAGCGGTTTTTCCCATGAAGAACCCATGTTGCCCAATGCTGAGGATGACTTTTATGACTCAGACGACGAGTTTCTATCACATTTCACTGCCCCACACGAGGATTTCAGCGCTGTACAGGAGGAATCACTCGATCGAGTGACAATTATTGGTCGATCGAGTGATTTGCCAGGAGAAACTGCTCGATCGAGTGATATCACTGCTCGATCGAGTGGCAATCAGGAGGAAATTGCTCGATCGAATGAAGATTCTACTCGATCGAGTAGTTTGGCCATTGGGAGCTTTGGTTCGTCATTTTGGTTTGATTTGGATGACGAGTCTGACGATGATGAAGGTTACGGTAAACCTCCCCTATTCACAACCGAGTCGGATACACTTGAAGATGCGATTTACGGGATGGATTCCACTGAGGAGGTTGATGAAGAAGCGATTGAGACGGCAATTGCTCCTAGCACGGAAGAGGTAATAAACTCTTTTACCTATGATTCCGTCATTGAGAGCGACCAATCCGAGGTAGTAAACGATAATTTTATTATTGTTTGTTCTAATAGTATTTTGCCTCGTTTGACTCGCTACTGTTTCTTTTTAAAGTTATACCTCCTCTCATATGGTCGATTAATTTAAAGAATTTTCACCGTACATGTCATCTCAAAATTGCTAATCGAATCGGGACCCCTATATATTGATTGCTCCCGCTCCTTTATTATGTGGATAAATTTAGGAGCTCACATAGGAAATTTGTTAGACTCAAACGGTTGTTTAATTTCTTTTCCTATTTCTGCATTCCACTTTGGTGCTACTTATGCTGTTGTGTAGCACATGCGCAGCTATTTGACAGGTTGCTGCGCGCTTTGAGCTGTTTTGATTGTGATTAGTTTGAGTGGCTCGAAGAAAAAGAAGGTCGAGCTGGGACCTGACTGAAGCTAGCGCTACCCGGGAGGCAACCCGGCGATTTATTTCTGCGTTTTTTATTTCAATTTCTGTTGTAATAAATGGTTTTTATACCATAGACTATCTCAGTATGCTTGTTTTTGTCAGTTGCGGGCTGTTCTTATTGCGTTTTTGCAGGAATACGATGAGGATCACTCGATCGAGTAGTTTTTCTACTCGATCGAGCACTTTTGCTGCCAAATCCATTCGATCGAGCATTTCATCTACTCGATCGACCACCTGCAGAAAGAAAACCACTCGATCGACTACAATTCCCTTCGATCGAGCAGTTTTTGAGCGCCCATGTTATTCGATCAGCTACTATCCCTTGCTATCGAGTGTATTTGACTTGGATTAGCTTCCTGAGACGGTTTTCCGGGCCTTAGCAACCTCCCATTTCATGGTCGGTTTGGGGAGGTCCCCTTATTCGCGCTATCTTGTAAGTTTTCCGCATTTACTCTCTTTCTCCTTCAGTTTGCATTTCCTTTCCATGTTTTGGTACAATGGGGGCATTGTACAGTTTGGTTTGGGGAGGTTATGCATCCATATCTATGTCTGCATATTGTTTTTATTGCATTTCAGTATCACGTTTAATTTTCTGCTTGCATTGTTTTTTATTTCATAAAAATTCAAAAATCCCATAAAATTCAAAAATTGTTAAAAATTCAAAAAAATTCATGTTTACTTTAGCATATAGGTTGAGTCGGAACGGTAGATTTCAATGATGAAATTGCACTGCATTTGTCTTTTTGCTTAAGCCTTGCATTAGACTGTCATCTTTTAGCTTTGTCTTATTGCATATCTACGAGTTAATGTTTAATTTAGCTGAACGAATAGACTTGACCTGAAATTTTGGCAACTTACTTATAATTTCTAAGATTTAGAGCCTTATAAACTGGTGTCATTTGTGACCAGTTTCATGTAGGAATGTGAGTAGTTACTCCTTGCATAGCATGTTAATCAATTTGCACAAATATGAAATTCAATTGCTTTTTGCCGTCGTACATTCGGGTTAGTGGTTGGTGTCACACGCAGGGAGGCGCTTACAAATTCCCTTTCTTTCATTTTTACCCATTTAACTCCACATTAGCCAAATTTGCCAGTTGACCCTTTAGCTACATCCAAATTTAGCCTGCCTTGTTAAGCTAGTTTAGATTGTTGTTTTGCGGTATATATTTCATTGTATCAAATATTGGCGCATATTCTATTGAATCGGAGTTGGTAATCTATGAAGAAAGGGAGGATGATGAAAAAAAAAAAAAAAAAAAAAAAAAAAAACGTGATGAAAAATGAAAAAAAAAAATGAAAAAGAAGAAACCGGAAGAAATAGAAAGAAAAGAAAAGAAAAAAAAAAGATGTTGTTTGAGACGGTTTCTACTCCTATGTTCTATTTTATATCATTTGAGGAGTATGTTTGGTTCGGTTTGGTGAGTTTTATGCCAAATGAAGGGCATGGTGCTTATTTCATAATTGAGTTGGAATCGGATGTCGATATATGGTTTTGTTTAGGTACTAGCTTGATCACCTATACCTCCACATTCCCATAAATGTTTTGCCTTTTCTTACCCATTGCCTCACTTTACCATATTTTTGTAAGCCCTCGGCTGTGACGGACCTTGTTTGGTTGGAATGTATGTACGGTAGCTAGAATTGTCTATCATATTAGTTGCATGCATGTTTATGTAGGTCGTAGTTTAGGTGAGCGACTATTTTTCTTTCTCTCTTACATATATATGTTCACCCTTTGCTTCATGAGAGAAGAGTGACCCGTGAGAGTCCATTGTTAAAGGTCTTGCAAGGTCGACGGTTCAGCTTTATTTATAAACATCCTATAACTCGTTTGCATTTGATTGTCTGCTATAAGTGTTAGTTTGCTTGCATTAAATTGGCTTAAGTGGGCATTTGTAGCTAGCTCTGAGTTATCTTTTTCCGTTCCTTTAGTTGCATTTTAGTTTACTCGGGGACGAGTAATGGTTTGGTTTGGGGAGATTTGATACGTGCATTTTATATAGTCTTTTTAGCCTAATTTATGCGCGTATCTTTATGCTTTTATCGTGGTTTTATGCTACGAAATGCCCCGAATATGCTACTTTGGTTTGTTTTGTCTTATTTGCAGGAATGAACCCGAAAGGAGTGAAAACAAGCCTAAAACATGTCCTTACGCATGCATTTAGGAGATGAGTTGAATTTGGAGCGGTAATGAAGCTATTTTGAGATGCGCATTGGAGTAAGGAAGTTAGGCGAGCCAAGAGAGTGCTTCAATTTGCTAGTTCCTGCTTGTAAGAGCCATATCTCGAGTTCTACAACAGATATTCAGGTGATTCCAATTGGAGATGAAAGTTTGTCCTTTTAGCTTTCCAATGCCACCGGAATCACCCTGTTTGACCAAGTAACGAAGAAATGGCAGCCGTTTGAAGTTCAGTGCGCAAAGCAGGAAAAGTACTCGATCGAGTAGATAAATCACTCGATCGAGCACTAGCTACAGCGAGAAGGTTATTGTCGAGTATGATTAGATTTATTCTTATGTTTATCTTATATCTAGTTAATAATAATAATACTACTTAGTATAAATAAGATAGTTTTTAGACGTAATGGGGAGATCATTCATTCCATGGACTTGGTGGAGGCAGAGGAACACGTTACTACTCTCCCTCTTCTCCTCTCTTATTTTTAACATACACTGTTACTTTGCTACTGTTCTTTCTTCCGGATCTATTTGAGTAATTAGTTCTTTCCCTTTCTTTTCCTCTTTAATTTATGCTTATGATTATTGTTCTCCCTTTATTTCTTGTTTTCCCTTTAATTATGTCTAGCTAAATCCCGTAGTGTGTTAGGATTAGGGAAGCCATGGTAGCAATGTTTTAATTGACTTTCTCTGATTAGCCTTGCGATAGGAATTGTATTAGGCAATTTAATTGTTATCCGGTCGAATGAATGCATGCAGGAGACCATAAATCTAGTTAACCCCGACCTGGATCGAAAGATTGGAAGGGAAGACTTGCTTAATTACAATAGGGTATTGCAGTGAGGGCGAAAGTTAAGCTGTTTACGCTCTAGGGCGGTTTAAGGACCGAAAGGTGACGACCATAGCTCTTCTTATCAATAGTCTAATCACTTTAGTATTACCGATAGTATAGCTGCCACGGTAGACCGACTCCTAGCATATTTCCTTCCCTCTATTGTTAATTTCTTCTATTTTTATCTCTCTTTCCTTAGTCTCTTTAGTTCAGTTGAAATAATCAAAACCCCCCGAAAAATTCATAGACGAGATAAGACACTTAGAACTCCCTACCTCCCTGCGGATCGACCCTTACTACCGCTTGCTAGTTGTAGTTTGGAATTTATAAATATTATTTTTGGTACTCACTTCGACAGGTATCACTTCTCTTTCTAAGAACATTATTTCAATTGCTATGTTAGACATAGAGGGTTTTAATTTTGTCATTAAAAACAATTGTTGTATTATTTCAAGAAATGACTTGGTCATAGGCCGAGGCTCTTCTATTAATGGCATTTATGTTCTAGAAATTCTAATCTAAGTAAATACATCTATAATATACAATCGAAGAAACTCAAATAAAGTGATCCAAATGAATCATACATTTGGCATTGTCGATTGGGTCATATCAACGAGAATCGCATCAAAGGATTAGTTTCCACTAATGTTATTAAACCATTTGATTTTCAATCATATAGTATATGCGAATCTTGCCTCCTAGGAAAAATGACTCGTAATCCTTTTAGTGGTAGAGGGACTCGAGCTAGTGAACTATTGGGACTTATACATACCGATGTACGTGGACCAATGACCATCACCGCTAGGGGAAATTATGACTACTTCATAACCTTCACCGATGATTTAAGTAGATATGGGTATATCTATTTAATGAAGTATAAGAGTGAAGCTTTTGAGAAATTTAAAGAATTTCAAAATGAAGTAGAAAACCAATTGAACAAAAGGATAAAGGCACTACGATCCGATCGTGGTGGAGAGTATCTTAGTAATGAATTTGATTCACACTTGAAAGGTTGTGCCATCGAGTCACAACTCACTCCGCCCGGCACACCACAACTTAATGGTGTTGCCAAAAGGAGAAATCGAACCCTACTAGATATGGTTCGATCCATGATGAGTCAAACCGAGTTACCCGACTCGTTTTGGGGATTTGCAATCCAAACCGCAATCAAATCATTGAATAATAGTCCAACAAAGGCAACCGAAAAGACTCCATATGAGATGTGGAAAGGAAGGGTTCGTAATATATCCTATATGAAGATTTGAGGATGTAATGCTTATGTCAAGGCGAAGACCGACAACAAGCTAGCCCCACGATCTGAAAAATGCATCTTTGTAGGTTACCCCATTACCTCCCGAGGATATTACTTCTACAAACCTCATGAAAAAAAAGTGTTTGTGTCTAGTGAGGCTGTCTTCTTAGAAAGTGAGTTTTTTTATAAGAGACAGAGTGAGAGAAATTTTGAACTTGATGAAGTTCAAGAGCCACAAACCGAAGTAGAGACGCAAGAAGACGTTCCTTCGTCGCCTAATTCTATTGTTATTCCTCAACCGAGGACGTCGGGTCGAGTTTCTCACCATCCTGATAGATATATTGGACTTATCGAAGAGGATGGGACCCTCGATGTGTTACTTTTAGAAAGTGACGAACCCGCCACCTACAAAGCTGCAATCTCTAGTCCCAATTCAGCTTTATGGCTTGAAGGCATGAAATCCGAAATGAGTTCTATGCATGAAAATCAAGTATGGGACTTGGTGGGCCTGAAGGGGCAAGACCTCTTCAGTGAAAATGGATCTTCAAAGTAAAGAATGGCATAGAAGGACATGATGATGTCTACAAGGCTAGGCTAGTGGCAAAAGGTTTTACTCAAGTTCATGGTCTTCACTATGACGAAACCTTTGCCCCCGTGGCTATGCTAAGATCAATTCGGATACTGTTAGCGATCGCCGCATTTCATGACGATGAAATATGGCAAATGGATGTCAAGACCGCTTTTCTGAATGGGCATTTAGAAGAGGAGGTGTACATAATACAACTCGAAGGTTTTATGGATCCTAAAAATCCTAACAAAGTATGCAAGCTTAAGAGATCCATTTATGGTCTTAAGCAATCATCAAGAAGTTGGAACCATCGATTTAATCATGTCATAAAAGAAAATGGTTTTACTCGAAGTATTGAGGAACCATGTTTATACATGAAGTTCAGTGGGAGCAATGTTGTGTGTTCCTAATATTGTATGTGGATGACATACTACTTATTGGAAATGACATTCCTATGTTGTCTTCCGTCAAGGAGTGGCTAAGAAATCATTTACAAATGAAGGATTTAGGAGAAGCACAACGCATATTAGGTATCCGGATCTATAGAGATAGACCCAAAAGAATATTGGCATTAAGTCAAGAATCTTATGTTGATAAGATTCTTCGACGCTTCAGCATGGACCAATCCAAAAGAGGCTTGGTTCCTATGGTTAGAGGGACCATATTGAGCAAGTCTCAATCACCCACCGAACCCAAAGATGTTGAACGTATGAAGTTGATCCCTTATGCTTCCGCCGTTGGATCAATCATGTATGCCATGATATGCACTCATCCAAATGTCTCGTATGCTTTGAGCATGACGAGTAGATATCAAGGAAATCCAGGTGAGAGTCACTGGATTACCGTCAAGAACATCCTTAAGTACTTGCGATGGACTAAGGATTCTGTTTTAATGTTTGGAGGTGATTCCGAGCTCTATGTTAAGCGTTACACGGACTCCAGTTTTCAAACAGATAGAGATGACCTGAAATCACAAGCTGGATTTGTTTTCATGCTCAAAGGTGGTGACGTAAGCTGGAGAAGCTTCAAGGAAGCTGTGACTGCAGATTTTACAACGGAGGCTAAGTACATAGCAGCATCAGAAGCTGCCAAGGAAGCTATATGGATCAAGCAATTCTTGGAAGGGCTAAAAGTAGTACCTACCGCCAATGATCCCATTACTCTCTATTGTGACAACAATGGGACAATATTCCAAGCTAAAAAGCCCAAGTCTAGTAATAGATCTAGACATGTACTTAGAAAATTCCATGTAATTAGAGATTTCATTGAAAGGAAGGAAATTGCGATTTTTAAGGTTGGGACGGATGATAACATTGTTGATCCGCTCACCAAGCCTTTATGGCAGGCTAAACATGATGGACATGTTGTGTCCATGGGACTTAAACGCATGCCAGTTTATGTTAGATTTTGATATGAAATAAAAGAGTTATTTTATTTATTCATATGCATAATCACATTTGTCTTTTAATTTTTCATTACTTTGTCATATTCAAATAGGTTGTAGAGACAAGATTGAACCCCATTAAAGTGAACTAAATTGACATAGTAATCACCCATAGTCACTTGTATGAGGTGACGTCTCGAAGTGACTAGAGTGTGATGCGATTGATGGCAAGTTCAAGTGCCATAGAGTCATAAGAGATGACTAGTCGATATAGGCAGACGGTTTGGAACACTCTGTCGGGCCTAATGACCGCTTATGGAGTTCTGGCAAATTATATGGCCTGGTCGTGGCAAGAGCTACTATAGTATTCTAATGAGTCGATTCTTTTGACTAAAGACTGTTCGCTCAAGGTGGCACAGTTTCAGAGTAACTTTGATTTATGTTCCTACGACCTTCGTAAATGGGGTTAAAAGGGCTTATTTTGGGTTATGATGAGTTGTGGCTAGTCGAAGGGAATAGTGCGATAGGAATTGTCCACCCCTTGTCAGGGTTATAACAATATCTTAGGGCCACTCGAGGAGTAATGAACTGGAAATGCGTGGCCACGCTCGGAAGGTATCTATGGTAGATAATTCCGGTCAATCAGTTATTCTCCAGATCGAGGAAACCACTCTCGATATGATCACTTGCAAGTATGACCTAAAAGACACCTTGCATTGAGTGGAAGATAGTAATAGGACAAGAGAATTGGTGATGCACACTTGTCGAGGACAAGTGGGAGATTGTTGGAATGTCCCCGACAATAATGTGATCACATTGTTGATCATTTTGAGATCACATATTTAAATCTCATATTAAGAATACATGAGGGAAAATAATACTTGTTAGTCAACTGGTCCACACATATCGTTAATGATTGGCTGACTAGAGTTTGACATTACTGTCGTACGACGGTGGTGACCAGTTGATCCCCAAAGGTCATACCTATAGGGTAATGCTCTTAATTGATTATTTAATTAATCGTATTACGATACGAGTTAATTAAATTCCTTAAAATTGACGAGTGATTTTGTGAGTAAAATTATGTTTCTTATTGTAATTTGATTAAATAAGATTCGGTCTAAGTAATCGAATTGTTTTATTACTTAGATTAATTTATTGTTTATGAAACAATTAAAAATAGAATGAATAATTTATTATAAATACAAGTTGTTGTAGTTTATAATTATATAACCCATTTTGGTACAAGTAATTATGAATTACTAATTATTTTTGTTTGTGACATAATTAATTATATGATGATTTTTAATATGTTAAAAATACATTATAATGTAACATGTCAAGTAACATATCACATATATCACAACTGACAAATGACAAAAATAAAATGGACCTCCCTTTTATGGGTAATAACCGGTTTTATGGAGGGAGTATTAGGTTTGTGTTGTCTAATTTATTTATTCAAAATAAACATAATGATGACCTATTTCATAGACATGCAAACTTATTATTCTTGGGAAGAAAATAAGCTCATGCATTGGCTCCTCTCCTCCCATGCTACCCGGTTTCCCAAAGAGAAAAAGAAGAGTTTTTCTCTTACATTTTTATTCATTCTATAAGTTGTAAAAAAGATACATGTTATATTTTTTACTAGTGGTTCCTTTTACTCTACATTTTTGAGAGAACAAGAGAGCTCATAAAATCCTCCTCTTGACCGAAATTTTCAAGAGCAAAAATACAAATTATTTTGTGTCTATTTTTAAGGTAGTTTTTATTAATACTAGTCTCATATTAATTTAAACTCTTAAGGGTATTATCTTGGTATAATCTTTGGGGAGAGATTATACACTTGAATCTTGTTCATCCATAAGGAAAGCTCAAGAACTAGCTAAGGTAAATGACCTTACTAGTGCCCATATATCCGAAATATCAAATGTAAGGAACCGATTTTCTCCTTACTCTTGTATTTGTTTTGCATGCATAAGATCTTGAACTAATTTTATGACTAAATTAATTATTTACATTTTCAATATGTAAACAAATGAGATTAAAGAATCCCAACAAGGTGTCCTCATTCAATAGGGTATGTACCATTAAACACAAGACTAGACATGCGGTTGAGTGATTATTAAGCACACACACGGTTTATCGATTATGGACATAACATGGAATGAATAACCTAGAATAAAAGATAGCAAACCCGTTCTAGTCAATCATGTGAGGGATTAGTTAAATTCACACAAAGATTACATGCAATTAATTAAACCAATTTGTAACCTAAGTTTTTCAAATTGTTCTCTTGCAAGTGGTTTAGTAAATATGTCGGCAATTTGATCTTCGATTTTGAAAAAAATAAGTTTAATATGCCCTTTTTCTACGTGATCACGAATAAAATGGTGACGAATCTCAATATGCTTAGTCTTAGAATGTTGAATCGGATTTTTTGATATATTTATTGCACTCGTATTATCACACATGATGGGGACGGAGTCATAAATAATACCAAAGTCTAGGAGTTGTTGTCTTACCCAAAGAAGTTGAGAACAACAATGTGCGTCACTAACATAATCACTTTCGGCCGTTGAAAGAGCCACCATATTTTATTTCTTTGAGCCCCATGAAATGAGACAAGGACACAAGAATGTTGCAATCCCGGATGTACTCTTTCGATCTACCATGAAACCCGCATAATCCGCATCGGAAAAATCTATAAGATCAAATGGACAATATAAGGGGTACCACAAGTAGAGATCTTTTGTTCCAATCAAATACCGAAGAATTCGTTTAACGACTTTAAAATGGGATTCTTTCAAATTTGCTTGGAACCTAGAACATAAACAAACACTAAAGAGAATGTCGGGACGACTTGCGATCAAGTAAAGAAGTGAAACCTATTATACCTCTATACATCTTTTCACTAACATTCTTACCGAGTTCATCTTTGTCCAATTTGAACCCGGCTACCATAAGTGTATCATGAGACTTACCATTAGTCATCCCAAATTTCTTAAGCATTTCCTTAATGTACTTTTGTTGATGGATCATGATTCCATCCTTTGTTTGCTTGATTTGGAGCCCAAGGAAAAATCCTAGCTCACCCATCATGCTCATTTCAAACTCCGATTTCATTAGTTCCGAAAGTACACATAAAGGAGTTCATTTGTTGCACCAAATATAATGTCATCAACATATACTTGGACAACCAACAGTTCAGCAGACAGTGACTTTAAAAACAGTGTTTTGTCAACGGAGCCTCTTCTAAAACTATTTTCAATAAGAAATTTAGACAATCTATCATACCAACACCTAGGTGCTTGTTTTAAACCATAAAGAGCTTTATCTAATTTGAAAACATGGTTAGGCAAATCATTGTCTTTAAACCCCGAAGGTTGCTCCACAAAGACATCCTCTTCCAAATATCCATTTAAGAATGCGGTTTTGACATCCATTTGGAAAAGTTTAATGCCTTTGTGAGCCGCAAAAGTTATAAGTAATCGTATGGCTTCAAGTCTAGCTACCGATGCATAGGTTTCATTGTAATCAATACCCTCCTATTGGCTATAACCTTGCACCACTAGTCTAGCCTTGTTCCTAAGGATTTCTCCCGAGTCATCAAGCTTATTGCGAAAGACCCATCTAATATTAATGACGGTACGATTAGATGGTCTAGGAACTAAGTGCTGACAAGGCTGTCGTATACCTATCAAAAATAACTAACTAAACTAACTATATAGCTAGGGAAGTCAGGTCGATCTCCTCAGGGAGGCAAGATATCTGTAAGAGTTCGTCTATTTGGTCACAAAATGGGGGGTGTTTAAATTGGTTTTCTAAACTAAAAGGTTTAAAGGAAGAGAAGCAGAGAAAAGAGCGATAAAGGAAGAAAAAGATGATAAACTATCAATAAAGAAGGGACATGTCAGGATTTCGGTTCACTACGGTAGTCCAGTGACTCAACTGTAAACAACTTAGATAAATTACTGCGAGACGGATATGAAAAGGTCCTTCCGGTCCACTTTCTATCCTAAACTTCAACTAACTTAACTTCCGTTCTCGTCAGGGTAGTCTACTGTTCATAGCAGGTCTATTTAGTCCAATCTTCCGATCCAGGATTAAATTTAACCAGATTAAAAAGGTGACTCAGAAGCATGCACTCAACTAAGTCGGTAAATACAGTTATATTGCTATGGTGACAGAATCTCACAATTAATTCATCTAACCTATTTACTACATCATCACATTTCTACCGTAGATCCCCTAATCCCGACATGAAACCGATTTAGCTACTCATATCGCTATTAATACTATCAATACTAACAACAATTAAATAACCAATATCCAACATGATAAAACAATAATAAAAATGCATAAAAGGTAATTAGGGTAGAAATTAAATGAGACAAAACAAGTAATTAAAATGAACAAATGAAGGATTAATATTAAAGAGGGAGAAAGAGATTACAATCGCAAGAATCCGGCGTAAAGAACAAGCAAATCCGAGCGAAATAACCCCGAAAATAAAGTTACAGTGAACAAGAGAGAGTACGCAGTCTTGGAAATGATAGATAAAACTTAGAATAGATGATAGATAAGATGCTAAAAACCTAGTTAACGTATGCTTAAATAGAAAATAAACTAAGTTCAATAACTAAAACAAGTTCACGGGCTAATTAAAGCCCACCAAAGCCAAAACCACTCGATCGAGTAGTCTGAAACCACTCGATCGAGTAAAACTCCAGATAATCTACTCGATCCAACACAAATGTTACTCGATCGAGTAACCTCTCTTTCCAGCTCTTCTTGATCGAGTATAAATCCACTCGATCGATCAACCAAGGCCACAGAAACCACTCGATCGAGTAATAAAACTACTCGATCGAGTAATAAAACCACTCGATCGAGTATTCTTCCTTCAAATCAGCCCAAACTCGTGCCCGACTGCCTCGTAAACAGTGCCTTCACGCTTCCCAATGCAGGAACTCACTCCGGAAAATCCTGTCTCCTCAAAATGCATGCAAAAAAGACGAAAAATGGTACGATTCAAGACCAACAAAATATAGCCAACCTATCGACCTTGCAAGACCAACAAAATCGGACTCTCACGTGGTCACTCTTCTCTCATGAAGCAAAGGGTGAATGTTATATGTAAAAGAGAGAAGGAGAAACAGTCATTCACCTAACTGCAACCTATATTGCAGGCATGCAACAAAAATGAAAGACGATTCAAGTACTAATACATACACTCCAACCAATAATGTCCGTCACAGCCGAGGGCTTACAAATAATATGGGAATAGTGAGGTTCAGGTGAGAAAAGGCAAAACAAGTTATGGTAATGTGGAGGTAAAAGCGTCAAGCTAGTTCCTAACAGGACCATATAAAACCATCTGAATCTCAACTGACTGAAAAATAAAGTACAAGTGCCCTTCATTTGGCACACAACTCACTAATCTCATACACAATCTCCTCAAAAATATGGAATAAGAATGGAGGAGTTAGACAGTCACAAACTTCCCTTTTTTAATACCGCCTAAATAAATTTACTAAAACAATTCAATTTTTTTCAACTTTTTTTTCTACGTGAACACAACTTCTTTTTTTTTTCTTTTCTTTTTCACGTGTTTCCCTTTTTTTTCAATTTTCGTTTTTTTTCTTTCTTTTCTCCTTCCTCAATTTCCACCAACACCAATCATATACACACGGGCCAAACTGCAGACGGAAAATCATACCACAAAAGGCATACTAAACTAGCTTGACTAGGCAGGCTCAGTTTGGGATGTAGCTAATGGGTCAAAAAGGCAAGTTTTGGCTTAGGTGGAGCTAAATGGGTGAAAAATATAGGGAACAGGAAAAATTTGCAAGCACCTACCTGCATGTGACACCGACCACAAACCTGAATGTGTGCATTTGACAAGAAATCGAATGTCATAAAAGTGCAAAAATGATGACCATGCTATGCAAGGAGTACTACTCTCAATTCCTAATGAACTGGTTATGAATGTCACAAGTTATGGGCTCTAAACCTCAGAAATTGTAAAGTAGGTTGCCAATTTAACAGGTCAAGTCTAAACAGTCAGCTATATTTGAACAAAAACTCGCAGACTATGCGTATGACAAAGATAATAACTATCAACAGAAGTGCAAGGCTCAAGTAAAAATGACAAGTTATAGTGCAATATCATCACGGAAATCTACCATTCCGACTCAACCTATATGTAAAAATAAGCGTAAAAATTTTGAATTTTTTTGAAATTTTTGAAATTTTTTTGGTTTCTTTGATTTTTATGAAATAAATAAACAATGCAAGCTGAAATAAATAAACGTGAATGCAAAAAAAATGCAAATGCAGACTCAAAAGGATGCAATACCCTCCCCAAACCAAAACAGACAACGCCCTCGTTGTCCTCCAGCATACACCAGCAGATATATACAGGGGAACGGGAATATACAACCAAAAAAGAATAAAAAGAATAAAATAAATAGGAGACAAAAATAAAAGAGTGAGAAGGACATACAAAACACGAACTTCCCCAAACCAGCCAGAAAAATGGGGAAGTGAGTAGACCAGCAGCTACTCGTCAGCATCCTCGTCATTGTGAAGTCCGGGTCCACCTCCCGCTCTCTCCTCCTCCTCTGCTCAACTCGAGCTCTCTCCGTCGCCGCCGCCGGGTCCTCGTCCTCCTCCTCCTCCTGCTCAGCAGACTCCGGGTACCCCTCAGCTGGGTACCGGTAAAAGGAAGGGTATGGCCAAACCTCTGGGATCGGACGGTGTCGACTCATGTGATACTCGTATAGAGGGAAAAAGTCAAAGCTAAGTCCCGCTCCATACGAGCCTGTCTCTCTGCAATCTCAACTAACAAACCGTCACGGCGCCCTTGGTCCATGACCGAGGACGCCTCAAAGGGTGGTGGAGGTAGAAAATTAGCCGATAAGACCGGCTGTGTCTGTGTCTGGGTCTTGTCGGCAGGTGCGGAAGTAGGAGTAGAAGTAGGGATCGGGATGGTTGTAGCAGTGGCCGTGGAAGGCTGGCCGCTCCCAGAAGGTGTGGACCCCTCTCTGGTCTCAAGTCTGCGCCGCTTCTTAGCGGCGGGTAAAGTAGTAGGTGGGCGGACCTGGAGGTGGTAGTCAGGTAGTGGTGGAAGTCGGGCTCCCCGTACGACAGTAGGCAAATGGGCTAGACGGGGGAGAGTGGTGCAAGGTAAGTCCACGGACAAGGAACCGTCTATCTTCCAAATCCGGTAGCCTGTGGTCAGCCAATGCTGAGAATGCATGGCATCTAGGCTCAGATACCTCTCTCCCTGTAGGTACAATAAGTCACGAGGCCAGACAGGGAAAAGTGAACGGGCAAGAATGGTGGCTATCCCACCGTAGACAATAGATCCCGTAACCTTCTCCCCCTGGGCCTGGAAGTACTGGGCGGTCAGATAGGCGATGTTGAGGGTAAAAGGACCCTCGCAGTCAATGTTCAGGTAACCGCCTAAGATGTAGAGCTCGTTGTTGTTGATGTTGTTTGGCTCCCTTCGGCCAAAAATGGTGCTCCCCATCAGTCTAAGAAATTAACGGGCAGGGGGAAGGTGGACCTGCGCGAGCTTTCGCTCGGGAAAGGTGGTCGGGGCCAAAGTCCGCCAAAGCTGACGGATGACCTTCCTAGGGGCAGCAGTGTCACCCGTAAAGGAAAGGCCGAGTCTGGTACCAAACTCCTCCAATGTCATCGAAAAAGTCCGGTTGAACAACCGGAATGACACGGAAAGACTAGTGGGGGCAGCGTCGTGTGCTCCGGAGGAGAAGGTAAAGGAGCTGAAGAACTCGAGACTCAGCTCCAGAAAGGTATGGCCACTCATAGTGATGAGTCCGGCCATCTATGTGCCCCGTAAAAGCTCACAAACCGACTCGTAGAAGCCGAGTCTCTCAAGTGCCGGCCGGTCTAAGAACCGGGTAGGGAAAAACTCACAGCCAACTAGGTTATAAAACCTCTTACGATGTACACCATTAATAAAAATTACCTGCGGGTACTCAGGGTGGGAGTCGAGGGAGTCGTCCCCTTGGACAGTGACCGTGCCAGAAGGAGTAAAAGAAGGACTAGGACCTGGCGTAGCACGAGCACATCCACGACCTCGGCCCCGGCGTCTAGAACATGAGGTAGAAGCCCGTAGAGTGATGGTGCGAGGAACTAGGGCCGCCCGTAAAGCAGCTGCAACTGCGGGTGAGTCCGCGACAGGTGTGCTCACCGTGGCTGAAGTAGAGGTTGTGGCTGTTGTGACCGCCACTGAGGAAGAAAGACTAGCAACAGTGCTAGCAGTGGTGGTGGCTGTGACTAAGGTGGCAGCTGAAACAGGGCTAGCAGCAGTGCTAGCAGACGTAAAAACTGTACCAGCAGTAGAGACTAAGAACACAGGGGCTGCGGTACTAACAGAAGTGGAGGCGGTGGTGACAGTAGGGACCATCGTCTCAGACAAGGATGGACTAGAAGTCGAGCTAGTGGAGGGCAAAGAGCTAGAATCCATCCTGAATAAATAGGGCAGGGGAATTTGATAAGAAAACAGCAGCTAAACATCATGAAAACAGCGTGAAAACAGTATGACAATTCCCTAACAGTCGAAAAATTCGACTACAGCCCGAAAATTCCCAAATGACCTCAAAAATTTCGAATGGTGGCGGGTAAACAGCGATAGGGGAAAGGTATCAGACGACAAATGCATGAAATTAAACAACAATCGAAGCAATTTAAGCATACCCAGCAGTGCAGACTAGGTGACAGTCGAAAATTTCGACTGAAACCACCCTTAATCTCAAATTTCTCGCTAAAATTCGAATTTAAACATGTAAAAATCCTTGAGGTATGGGAATAAGCATCAAGTAAGCAAAACTAAGCATTGAATCAAAATTATAGTCGATAATTTCGACCCAAAACGGAAAATTGAAACCTAGGTCCTAATTCACTTCATAAAAGGCAAAATAAATGAAATTTAAATGCAAAGAAGTGTAAGGATCACTTACTTGAAGATTATGAACCTACAAACTGCAATTAATCAGCGAGAAACAAGCAACAATGGCGATTTTTAATAGAAAAACCGTGAAACCCTAAAAACTCCGATTGATCGTGTAAATGGCGTGAATCAAGGGGAAACAGAGGGCTTATGACGATTAATTAACAAGTAACAAAATGTAGGTGACGGATTTGGCAAATGAACAAGAAATATTGGGGATTTGGGGTGTTTTTGATCGCAAATACGGAGGGATGTCGAAAAATTGGGGTAAAATGAAATAGCAAAAAAAAAAGAAGGAAGTTAAAGAAAACTCCCTGCGTGTCTCTTGCAATTTCACTCGATCGAGTGGTTTAGAACTGATCGATCGAGGACTTTTTGGATTTATCTACTCGATCGAGTAAAAATTTACTCGATCGAGAACTCCCTTTTTCAGCTTTATTCGATCGAGTAATATGGAACCACTCGATCGAGCAAATTTCACTCGATCGAGTACAAAAAGTACTCGATCGAGCTCTTTTCCTCGTGTAAGCTCTTGAATTCGCCATTATTCCTTTGAATTTGCGTAAAATTCCCCAAACCTGCATAGAAACACTCACAAAAGTATCCCAAAATACCAAATACGCAAAGTAACAGTCTATAGTCTCTAATCTACGCTAAACATTGTCTAAATTCTAATTGTCCTAAATAAAAGCAATAAATAAAATTCAACGGAGAATGTAAAAATCGTTTTTACAATTTATTACACGGGGCATTTCCCCGATCACTTCTCGAAGCAATTCAGTAGCCCCTTAGAAGGCTTCTGACCGGAGGAGGTCATCTCAGCAACATTGATCATCCTCTTCAATTTCCACGAGCTTGAACTTGAATAGTTAGGAGGGGAATAGTTGACGTCCACATACGCGCGAACCTTTCTCATCCTTACTTCTTTATCACCGGCTTTAACATCATTGCTCTCACTTTGACTGACATTAATTTTTTTTTGGGGAAAATGTAGGCTTTTCTCATTAATGAACAAAGTCTCCATACAAACAATTTTAAGGCAGAGTCCTAGGACCCTTACTCCTTATTTACTCCTAAGTGCATTCATCCATTCAACTACTCTAGAATTCGTGCATTTGATTTTACAATTCTTTAATCTAGCTATTACATCATACTGAACCTGAGCAAGCACCATTTCAGGTCTAAACACTACGTGGTCAATACGACTTTTTTTTCGAGCCATCCAAATGTGGTGCATCAGGGAAGCAAGAATGACACCAATAATCTTTTTCTGAGTCAGAGTTTGAATTCTCAATGTAGTCCACCAAGAGATACAGTCCATTGTTGGCAGAGTGAAGGAACACCATTTAGAGACCAAACTGCTGCATCTAGAGCTGTAATCACACAGGAAAAACAGGTGCTCATGATCCTCTGGCTGTAAGCCACATAAGTAGCATCTATTCTGCTATGCAATATTCATTCTGATCAATCTATCTTGGGTGAGCAGGCGCTGATGTGCTATAACCCAGCAGATGAAGCCATGTTTTGGCAGGATCCAACGGTTAAGCTGCCAAGCATATAAGCCCACATTTTCAGTGAAAGGTAAGAGCCAATTATATCCCAAGCTAATGGAATAAGAAGCATTCCGTGACCAAATTCAATCCTTGAGAATGTCTTTTGTTTGACATATTTTCCCCCATGCCCAGCTAGAATTCACAGGAGGTGCATAATATTTCCATCGTGTACCCTTGATATATATGGCATGAACCCACTTCACCCACAAGTGGTCCTCTTTCTTCTCAATCCACCACACATACTTGCCTAAAGCAGCACAATTCTAGAGGAGAAGATCCTTAATACCCAGTCCCCCTTTCTTCTTAGATCTGCAAATTTGACTCCAGGCCACCAAAGCAGGCTTGCTACCAGCATCCTTACCAAGCCAAAGATAGTCCCTGCAGATGGCTTTAATACTACGTATCACAGTTTTAGGTAAAATAAAGATTCGTGCCCAGTAACTATGGAGAGTACGGAGCACAGACCTGATGAGTACAACCCTTCCAGCATATGATAGTTGTCTAGCTCCGAGCCTTATGATCCTATCAACCACCTTGTCCACCAAACAATTGCAGTCCATAATTGATAATCTTTTAGGGGAAACACTAACACCAAGATATCTAAAAGGTACACTACCCCTGGACATACCAGTTGCTCTCTTAACTTCTTGCACTAAGCCTTCATCCACACCATTAAAGTAGAAATTAGATTTGCCTTTATTTAACCGAAGACCTGAAGCTTTAGAGAAGAAGTTATAAGCATTCACCATTAACTCAATTGAGGCCCTGTCTCCTTTGCAAAAGAGAATTAAATCATCTGCAAAGCACAAATGAGAAATTCCAAGTCTCTTACAGAGTGGATGGAACCTGAACTTAGCATGTTTCTAGACTAACATCAATATTCTGCTAAGATACTCAAGACAAAGAGTAAAAAGGAGGGGGGAAAGAGGGTCCACCTGCCTAAGTCCCCTTTGTCCCTTAAAAAAACCGAAGACCTCCCCATTCAGAGCAATTGAGTAAGAAGGGGTGCTAACACATTGCATGATAAGTAGCACCATCTTTTCAGGGAAACCCAGTGCTCTAAGCATCTCCTCTACAAAAGACCATTCAATTGAATCATACGCCTTTTGCATATCCAACTTCATAAGCATTCTAGGAGAGCAAGTTTTCCTTTTGTACAGTCTTATCAAGTCCTGACAAATAAGGATGTTCCCAACAATATCCCTACCTTTAATAAAGGCACTCTGTGATGGACTAATAATATCAGGTAGAATAGTACTCAGATGGTTGCAAATAATTTTGGTGATGCACTTATAAATAGTGTTACAGCAGGCAATAGGCCTGAACTGCATCACACTGACATTAATTGCACAATGCCCTTTGACAGCTCCTGCATTATTTTCATCTGTACCTGCAGCAAGGAAAACAGACGAACTTTCCTCCTTTTTGCTCTCAACTTGAGGCGGAGGGGTCACAATAGCAGCACAATATTCCAAATCTTTATTTGGACTATCAATAATAGGGTCAATAGAAGAGAGGGCATTGCAAGACTGAGCTTGCATGGGAGCCCTCCGGAACTTAGACTGATGGAATATCAATTCCTCGTCCCCAACCTGAAAAGTCAATGTCTTGCCCTCGACGTCTATTACTGCACGGGCAGTAAATAAAAATGGTCTCCCTAAAATAATAGGGGTATGGGCATCTTCGGGGATGTCAAGTACAACAAAGTCAACGGGAATAAAGAACCTCCCGATCTTAACAGACATGTCTTCTATGACACCTAGTGGCCGTGATATGCTACGGTCGACCATCTGAACAGTCATGTTTGTGCAATTAAACTTTGTCAAACCAAGTCTCTTAGCCAAAGACAATGGTAGGACACTCACGCTAGCGCCAAGATCGCATAACGCGTTATCAATCAAATGGGTACCAATATGACACGGAATCGAAAAACTACCCGGGTCTGACAGTTTGGGAGGTAACTTATTCTGAACTAGGGCCGTCCCTACCTCGGTCAAAGCTACCGTCTCATGATCATTAATGTGCCTCTTACCCGATAAAATTTCTTTCATAAATTTAAGGTAAGAGGGTACCTGTGTCAGCAGCTCGGCGAATGGCACAGTGACTTGCAAGCTTTTCAGGAGTTCGGCAAATTTGCCGAATTGTTGATTAGCCTTAGTACTTTGCAAATGCCTCGGGAAGGGTACCGTGATGGGTATCTCGAGTCCCTTGTTCTTCTCTTCCAACGTGTCAGCCGGATCAAGCTCCAAATCTTTTGGACGCTTCTTTCCTCTCGAACGAGGTCTTTCAGGCGATTTTTCACTCGATCGAGCACTAGCAGGCTCTCGATCGAGTTATTCTTTATCTAAACTGCTCAATCGACCAGAATTACCACTCGATCGAGCTATTTCTTCAACAAAATCACTCGATCGAGCAACTTCTTTTCCCTGTTCACTCGATCGAGTAGAATTTTTACTCGATCGAGCCCTTTCTTTAGCAAATTCACTCGATCGACCCCCAATAATCAGTCGATCGAGTACTTTCCTTGTCGTCAGCTCTTTTTCTTCGATATAACACTGTTCACCAGCTGTAATTTCCTTCCTCGTGTCTGATTTCAACACGTCCGGTCCCTCATATGAACGACCGCTCCTCAAATTAATTAAATTTACCGTCTCATGTGGATTTTTGTCAGCTTGTGACGGTAAATGACTTGGTTTCCTTGTGGACTGGTTCACGGCTAACTGGGCAACTTGAGTTTCAAGTGCCTTGATTGATGCATCTTTTTGTTGATCACTCAGCTGCCACTGCTTTGTCAAAGACTGCAGCATTGTCTTCAACTCACCTAGCTCACTTATTCCACCAGAAGATGACACACCTTGATTAGGTGTAGGAAAGGAAGGAGGCTTCTGAAAGCCTTGTTGAGCCTTATGAGGAGGGACATATGGCTGCTGTTGCGGAAGAGGATGGGTAGGATTGAGCACATTTTGACTAGTCCACCTCAAATTGGGATGGACTGCCCCTTGCTTGTTATAATAGGAACCCCCTCCTTGCATGTATTGTTGAAAATCAAGGACCTGTTCCTTCTCCGTAAGACAGCCAATAGCAGTGTGACCGTCATTGCTCCCACATCTCTCACATGTAATAGTCTCCCCTCTAGTAAGCAGATGAACCGTCTAAGGCTCCCCAGCAGAATGCAGCTCCAACTTATCAAACCTAGCATTCATGGCTTCCAGCTAAACCACAACTTGCTTATCGACTGCATGAACTGTCCTAATACCATCCCTCGGGTTTCCATACTCAGCACAGTGGTTCGCCATCTCTTCAATAAGAGCCCATCCCTTATCATCGTCGGTGTTCTCTTGGAATCTTCCATTAGATGATGCATCAAGTATGGCTCTGTGATCATCGTACAACCCATTGTAGAACTGGCTGGACAGAAACCATGGATCAAAACCAGGGTGAGGAAGAGACCTCACCAACTTCTTGAAATGAGACCATGCTTCATAGAAAGTCTCATCGGGTGCTTGCTTAAAACTTGTGATCTTTGCCCTCAGCTGATTGGTGCGTTGTGGAGCAAAATATCTCTTATAAAAAGCAAGAGCAAGGGTCTCCCAGTTTGTAACCCCTGCGGCTGTGCGGTCCAAATCAGTTAGCCACTCCCTGGCTGAGTCGGTCAAAGAAAAAGGGAACAGAACATCCTTAATCTTGTCTTGAGTTACTCCCTTTGTGGCGGGGATAGTAGAACAGTAGTCCATAAAGACCTCCATATGCTTCCTCGGGTCTTCACCTGCCACACCTCTAAAGAGATTTCTCTCTACCAGATTGATATAGGAAGGACAGATGTCAAATGTATTCCCATCCTCAGTCTGGAGATTGAAACCCATTGGAATTGATGATGCTTTAGGCTCCGAATGACTAGCAATGTTCGGCATCTTTACTGGTTGGCTTGCAGAACTGATAGTATCTTCTTCAAAAGATGGATTTTCTGTAAAAAGGAAATGCTAAAGCTCTGGTTCGAAAGTACTCAAGTCTTCCTTTCGTGATTCTCGTTGCAGACAGAGTCTATGCCTAAATAGTCTCTCTGGCTCAGAATCAGCTGCAACTAACTCAAACCTGACTGACCTGGGCCTACATAACACTGAAAGAAAATAAATAAGAACTACCTCCAGGAATAAAAAATTCCCTGAGACGGATAAAATAAACGAAACAAAGACAGATAGGGCAATTGCCTCCCCGGCAACGACGCCAAAATTTAACAGGGCTGTCGTATACCTATCAAAAATAACTAACTAAACTAACTATATAGCTAGGGAACTCAGGTCGATCTCCTCGGGGAGGCAAGATATATGTAAGAGTCCGTCTATTTGGTCACAAAATGGGGGGTGTTTAAATTGGTTTTCTAAACTAAAAGGTTTAAAGGAAGAGAAGCAGAGAAAAGAGCGATAAAGGCAGAAAAAGATGATAAACTATCAATAAAGAAAGGACATGTCAGGATTTCGGTTCACTACGGTAGTCCAGTGACTCAACTGTAAAGAACTTAGATAAATTACTACGAGACGGATATGAAAAGGTCCTTCCGGTCCACTTTCTATCCTAAACTTCCACTAACTTAACTTCTGTCCTTGTCAGGGTAGTCTACTGTTCATAGCAGGTCTATTTAGTCCAATCTTCCGATCCAGGATTAAATTTAACCAGATTAAAAAGGTGACTCAAAAGCGTGCACTCAACTAAGTCGGTAAATACAGTTATATTGCTATGGTGACAAAATCTCACAATTAATTCATCTAACCTATTTACTACATCGTCACATTTCTACCGTAGATCTCCTAATCCCGACATGAAACAGATTTAGTTACTCATATCGCTATTGATACTATCATTACTAACAACAATTAAATAACCAATATTTAACATGATAAAACAATAATAAAAATGCATAAAAGGTAATTAGAGCAAAAATTAAATGAGACAAAACAAGTAATTAAAATGAACAAATGAAGGATTAATATTAAAGAGGGAGAAAGAGATTACAATCGTAAGAATCCGGCGTAAAGAACAAGCAAATCCGAGCGAAATAACCCCGAAAATAAAGTTACAGTGAAGAAGAGAGAGTACGCAGTCTTGGAAATGATAGATAAAACTTAGAATAGATGATAGATGAGATGCTAAAAACCTAGTTAACGTATGCTTAAATAGAAAATAAACTAAGTTCAATAACTAAAACAAATTTACAGGCTAATTAAAGCCCACGAAAGTTAAAACCACTCGATCGAGTAAAACAACAGATAATCAACTCGATCGAACACAAATGTTACTCGATCGAGTAACCTCTATTTCTAGCTCTTCTTGATCGAGTATAAATCCACTCGATCGATCAACCAAGGCCACAGAAACAACTCGATCGAGTAATAAAACCACTCGATCGAGTATTCTTCCTTCAAATCAGCCCAAACTCATGCCCGACTGCCTCGTAAACCATGCCTTCATGCTTCCCAATGCAGGAACTCACTCTGGAAAATCCCGTCTCCTCAAAATGCATGCAAAAAGGACAAAAAATGGTACGATTCCACTACTTTCGCGTTCATTTCTACAAAACGGACAAAACGAACCAAAGTAGCCAATTCGGGGGCAAAATGCAATATAAACAGTATGAAAGTACATAGAAATATGTGCTAAAATAGACTAAAAAGACTATATAAAATGCACGTATCAAGTGCCATACCTCATTCCTCTTGAATTGATAGAGTTCTTATTGCATAGCTATTAACCAGTCAGCATCAGTCAGGGCGACTGTCACATTGGCTGGTTCCACTTGAGAGAGAAAAGCATTGTGGGCACAATCCTCATCAAGATGGGCAAGATTGTTGAGAGAGGCTCTTGTTCGAAGTCCAGAATTGAGATCACTTGTGAGATTTGAGAGTGGATGAGAGCTTTGATGTTTCCACTTCTTTGGAATAATGGTTTCTTGTTCCCCCTCAGCAGTAGCAGTCTCAGTGACTGTTTCCTCCTGATTAGAGTGGTCATCCTCAACACTATCCTGAGTTGTTTCATTTCTGGAAGTGGAGGCAACGATCGTTGGAGTGCATTGCGTCTGAGTAAAACAATGTGCGATAGAGTTACCACGTGTTCCCCCTGGATTGTTGCTTTCATTTGGAGGTAACAGTCCCTGAGGTTGTTGTAGATCAGCGTCATTGTTCATTGCTTCCACTTCTTCAAACACAAATCCTTTCGAACAAGACCAATTTCGAACTCATCATCATCATCGTCTTCTTCTTCAATTTGTACCTGTCTAAGCATGCTAGATTCATCAAAAATGACATGGACACTTTATTCAATTAACACGGTTCGTTTATTATACAATTTATAAGCCTTGCTATGATCGGAATAACCAATAAAACCGCTTCATCGCTACGTGGATCGAATTTACCCAAGTTATTTTTACCATTAGTATGGACAAAACATTTGCTACCAAAACATCTAAAATATGAGATATTGGGCTTTCTTCTACGTAGTAATTCATATGGTGTTTTATTAAGTATGCTCCTTATCATAACACGGTTATAAATGTAACAAGTCGTATTTACCGCTTCACCCCAAATGTTTCTAGGTAATTTACTACATAACAACATAGTTCTAGCCATACTTTCAAGACTTCTATTCATGCGTTCAACAACTCTATTTTGTTGAGGAGTTCTAGGAGCCGAAAAATTATGGTCAATGCCATTATCATCACAATAAGCACCAAATGATGAGTTTTCAAATTCGGTTCCATGATCCGTTCTTATTGAAACAAGTTTTAAGTCAAGTTTGTTTTGGATTCTTTTTAACCAAATTTGAAACTCATCAAATGCCTCATCTTTAGAGCTTAAAAAGAGAGCCCAAACAAATCTAGAAAAATCATCAACAATAACACACACATAACGGCTACCACCTCTACGCCTAGTTTTCATAGGTCCATAAAGCTCAATATGCAATAGTTGAAGAGGACTAATGGTACTAACACACTTTTTGGATTTAAAGGAGCTTTTAACATGTTTGCATCTAGCACATTCATCACATAACTTATCAAATTCAAACTTCATGTTAGGAAAACCTTCAACTAGGTCAAGTCTTCTAAGGGAATTAAGAGTTTTAGCACTAACATGTCCAAATCTTTTGTGCCACAACCAAGGGTCATTTTTCATTACACTCATGCATGACATAGTATGACCGGATAGCATGTTCAAATCGGTTAAGTAAACAACTTTTACACGTCTACCTTCAAGAATCAACTCATGGGTTGTAGCATCAATAATACGACTCAAATTAGCACTAAATTCAACAATATTACCATTATCACAAAGTTCAGAAATACTAAGGAGATTATGCTTCAAACCTTTAACAAGCTGCACGTTGTCGACACAAGGTAACAATGACTTACCAACCTTTCCAATGCCTATTACTTCACCTTTTTTCGTTGTCACCAAACGTTACCGTGCCACCATCATAAGCTTTAAGTGAGAGGAATTGGCTTCTATCACTCGTCATGTGACGAGAGCATCTACTATCCAAGTACCAATTGCGGCCGACTCTCACAAAGCCCTACATGAGATTAGATTTTAAGTTTAGGAACCCAAATAAATTTGGGTCCCCTTTTATGATCAACATATCTCACAATGTCTTTCCTAATTCACATTTGCTTTACAACTTTAATGTTCTTGTTAATGTAATTATGTCTTTTCTTGCAAGCATTAAAGACATGACCATTCTTACCAAAATAGTTGCAAATAATGTATTCGGGAAAACCAACATATTTCATTCTCCTAATATCGGGTTTAGGCTTATGGATGTATCAGTCTGTCTGACTGTTGCATTTAAAACCCAAGCCAGCAACTTTATCACATCTTTCGGATTGACTTGTGAGAAAATTTAAGACAGTTTAACTTCCTTCCCATTTCTTAGTGATATTTTTAGCATTCACAAGTTCTTTAGTCAAATAATTGACTCTAGTGAGGAGATGCAAGTTCTTTTCCGTTTCCCTTTTGAGTTCATCATCCTTTTCAATTTCTATAGACAATCTTTTTTCCACTATGAAGTCATGAGTGTAAGCATTGAGTTTTGAAACAAGGTATTCAATTTTTTCTTTAGAATCCTCATACTTAGATGTCATTTAATCAAGACGTTTTTTTAGATCAACGAATTCTTCGGATCTTTTGTAAGCATTAGACTTAGAAGTGCTACATTCGGGCATACCTTTTTGGAAAAAGGCAAGCTTTTCTTGAAGAACTCCTATTTCTTTCTTGTGATCACATAATTTAATTTTAAGACGCCCGTTTTCATTGACAAAATGTTTGACATGTTCATTTGACTTAGCTAGATCTTTTTTGGAAGCAACAGTTTCAGATACTGTTTCTCTTAAGTCAATTATCTCAACCACTAGGTCATCCAATTCATCTTTGAGAGCATCTTTGTCCTTCAAAAGGTCATCACGTTCCTTGGTTAGCAAGGAAACTTGCATCACCAAGGTGGTGTTGACATTTTCAAGGTCAGAGACATCCGTGGGGATCATCTTAAGAAACTCTAGTTCTTTGGACAATTGTTTGTTCAATTGTTAACTCTTTTCACTTCATCATATGCTTTAGAGGTGACAATGACACTGTCTGTTGCTTTCAGTTCATTTTTGAGGTTAAAGTTTTCTTGTGCAATTTCTTCAATTTTTTCTTGCATGACATCAAGCTTATCATTTTGTGAACGACACTTATCCAAGAGTTTGTCGAGAAGCTTACATACCTTTTATTTGGAGTAAGATCTAACCTTGGCTTTTAGATGTTTTACCTCATTGTCGGAGACCGAGTCGGAATCATTGGGGTGAGCCATGAGACATCTAAGATGTTCAATTTTAGAAGTTTTTGAGACTGTCCTTGAAATGACTTGTAAGACACATTTTAGCCTCTAGTTGCTCCTCGATGATCAGTTCCTCATCTTCCTCGGAGTCGGACATTCCCCAAATTGCGGTCATGACTCTATGTTTGTAGTCCTTTTTAACTTTATCTTGTTTTTCCTTTGATTTGATTTCTTCCCACTTGGGACATTCTTTAATTTGGTGAGTTTTATCACCACACTTAAAGCATCCCACAGTGGAACTAGGTCGTTTATTAGGAAAACATTTTTTCGAGTAATTATTATTGAACTTTCTATTTCCTTTGACCATTGACCAACCCAACTAGATTCATTGAGAACATATCAAACTCGTCTTCCTCCTCGTCTTCTACATCGCTTGGAGAGCACGTGAGAGCGAGAATCCTTCCCTTTGAAGACTCACTAGAATGCTTGTCGAGATTGAACTCGTGAGCCATTAGTGATCCCATTAGTTCATGAGGAGATAGGGTTGACAAATCTTTGGCTTCCTCTATAGCGGTAACTTTGGGTTGCCACTTCGAGGTGAGACTACGAAGAATTTTCCGAATGATGTCCTCGGACTCGAAATTCCTTCCTAGACTTTTTAGCTCATTAATAATACAAGAAAAACGTGAAGAAAAGCTATTTATGGACTCGTCCTTTGACATTCTAAACATCTCATATTGTTGCATGAGAAGGTCAATACGGTGTTTTCTAACTTGGGAAGTCCCCTCAAACAATAGGACTTTCCCCTCACCAACACAACGTTGAAGAATCGACATTGCCTTGGAGTTCTTTTCGGCAAGTTTGAAATCATTTTCATTGTAATTTCTTTCCTCTTTGAGTTTGGTGAAACCGGTTAGCATCTCGGTTTCCTCAATAACAAGAGGTCTATTTTGGATGATGGTCCAACATTGATAGTCGATACTTTTGATGTAATGTTCCATTTTGAGTTTCCACCATCCAAAATTCGCACCGGTAAAGACCGGGATCTTGGAGTGTTTTTCGGAATCCATTACCCAAGAATCAAACTCTAAGGGCGATTAGCCTTGATCAAGAGCACGAGGCTCTGGTACCAATTGAAGAATTATGGATTCTTAGTACCTAAGAGGGGGAGGGGGTGAATTAGGTACTGTTTAAAAATTTTAACTAAACTTAATTGATTTAAGTTAGTCAAATGAAATGATATCTCAAGTATCTAACAAACACCCCTTTTAAATGAAATTTAAAAGGCGTATTGTTGAACTGACTAGAGCAACAGTGAGACAAACTGTTACTAGTTGGCTTTGCAAATGATGTAAGCAACAGACCAAACCGACAGTATCGCAGACTGTTATGCTTAAGAGCAATGAATGAGTTTAACTGAAAATTTCAACTTAATCTTTATTGTTTTAAAGTAAGTTGATTGACAATATGAATGTTAAATGGATACATCAAATAAATTGAATGATTAAAAGTGTATCACGATTGCCAAAGTAAGTTATTGAAATCAGGAAGCAACAGTTGTTCTGACTGTTAATTGTTTATCTTAGCAAGTGAAGTAAAAGCTACAGACTAGAAGTAACAGTATTTAGGACTGTTGCTAGCTAAAACGTGAATGAAGAACAAATAAACTAAATTGCAGCAGAATTAAAAGAGAAGTGAGATCAACACAGCGATTTTTGAATTGGTTCGGCCAATACTCTAAGGGCCTATGTCCAATCTTCTTTTATTGATAAATGAAGGTCTACTCCGACTACTTAAGACACTTATAATAAAAGGACCAACAACCTACTCCGGTTGCGACACGAGTTCGAAGACTACTCCGTCTATGAACTCGACACTTTAACTAGAATGTTTACAATACCAAGTTTCATCAAACTAGTTCATTAAAAGAATTGAGAAGGACAACTTATTGTTACAAATGATTCTAGATAAGAGAGTACAATACTATGAAGTAACAGTAATTTCGACTGACACACTTGAAGACTTAGAAGATTTTTTGCAAAGAAAATTTCGAGTTCTTAAAAACTGATTTTGCAAAAACACTTTGATTTCTCTGGAAAACTCTTACTTTGAAAGTGGAGAAGGGTTCCTTTTATAGAGAAAGCGAACAAGAGGAGGCAAGCTAGGGTTTGTGAGTCAAAGCATTCGAAAAGAAACAAAGACTTTAACTTTTCCAAACTAGCACCAAAGTGGCTTGTTTATAAAAGCCACAAATGAGAAAAGGAGTCTTGGAAGTAACCTTAGAGGGTATTTCAATTTTCAGAAACAAGGGGAAGAATCCTTTCACAACAAAACAAATCTTGAGAAGAAATGGAAAAAAGCAGACCTTGTTTTACCAAAGCCAAAGTAAGTTTTAGCACATTTGAGGAAAACTTTTGAACTAGTGATTAGTATCCTTTTCCAAAGACCACCCTTCAAATATTTCAAACTTAAAACTCTATTTTAAATCTGATGAATAAAAGCCCATTTTAATAAGAGTGAAATATTCACGATGAAAGACTTGCTTCAAGTGTGACGGGTTAAACATGATAGTCAGGCACACTGTTACTCGTGATGAGTAACGATATGCTTGACTGTTACCATTACATGTATTCTACCATTTCATCTTTACATAGGTTGCCAAAACTACTCTAAATCTTGGGTAGCAAATTGTCAACCATTCTTGACTTTGACATTGATTAATTCTTGCTTGAGGAGGTTGTATTATTCCTGAAATGGTACACTGAGAAACACGATTAAATTGGGCATGTCATCATCAACAAATATGTCCTAACTGTCTCCAACTTCAAATCGCCCGTCCTACACTCGAGCCGTGGGACCTGAGAAGCTTCAAAAATATGAGATTTCCCTGTAAGAAAATATGCCCGTCCCAAATTTCACACGAGCGTCCTCTGCTAGAATCCGCTCGAGCCAGTCCCAAGACACCTGTCCCAGTCTGCTTTGCACCTTTCAAATTTGCCTGTAAGAAAATCCGCTCGAGCCGACTCCAATCCGCCCGTCTCAGACCTGCTACTAAGCCAAACACGGGATTTTTCTCCTTCTTCCCAATTCATTTACCTCCTTCAAACACAAATACAACCATTATCCCTCACTTAAACCTTCAATCCCCTCATCCAATAACATCAATTTCTCACCAAAATTCATCACAAACAAATCAAAACTTGCTCAAAACACAATTAAATTACTCTTTCATCAGCAAAAGACCATTTAATCATCAATTTCCTCACAAATTGAATCAACTTTCTAGGGTTTTGGGCAAAAATCCGAAAATCCCCAATTGATTGAAATTTGAAGAATCAAGGAGCATTCAAGAATCATCTTGGTTTGTTGATAGCAAATTGATAAGGAGCATACAATGGCAAGGACTAAAGGCGGAACTAAGGCACACAAAACTCCAAATTTGTCAAAGAGGCAACAAACTCTTCTAGCATCTAAAGCTTTGCTAGTAGCTCAACCAAGGGAGCAAGTCTAAGAAATCGTCAACACCGTTGAGGAAGCTACCACATTTTAATCCGGTTGTGGAACAATTGCCAAACTATCCGGAGGTAACTTTCTTATCCGACAAACATAGGAATGCATTTCAATCCCTTGCCAAAAAAAGGTTTTAGCTACCAAGTTGATTTGCCAAAATACTTTGCAAAAATTGGGTGTACTTGAGCAATCTAGAGCATTTTTCGAGTCTATGGGGTTGAAGACCCTCTTTGATATGAATGAATTAACTTATCCCTCTTTGACCATGGAGTTCATAAGCTCCTTGAGGGAGTACAAGGTAGAGACTCGAACCTATGTTGAGTTCCGACTTGAAAACGAGAATAGAAGAATGCTTAAGGGTGAATTTGGTAAGGTGTTTGGACTTGTGAAATATGATCATTTTGAAAAGAAGCCTTTGAAGTTTAATGCCACACCCCTATGGAAAGCTATAACCGGTCTTAAATTTGATTCTTTCCGGGAGTGCCATGCCTTATATGTTCACCGTCCGGGCATAAGGTTTTGGCACAAGTTTGTGGCTAATACTCTAATTGCTAGGAAATAGGCCAACCACTTCACCGAACTCGACTTTGTCTACCTCGAGTCCTTATTGAATGTTGATGGAAAGTCCACCCATAAGTATAATATTCTTCAATTGTTGATTGAGCGGTGCCTAGATATTGATAATGGGAAAGAGGGAGCGGCCTTTATTGTAAACGGGGGCTTGGTGACAAGGTTAGCTAAACACTTTAACCCGAAGTTCAACAAGGTAATACCTACAAACCGGTTAAGGGAAGCAACCTTCTTGACATGACTATTGTGATCAACAAGTTTCATTTGGTCAAAAATGACAATCTTGATCATAAATTTGAGTGGCTCACTAAAGATGCCATGTCCATTATCTTGTCAAGCAAGATTTGCCGTATCTCCGCCCATCGAACCAATTACCTCATTCCCGTCTCCAAAGAAGCCGAATTTATAATCAAGTAACAAAGGGATCCAATTGCAAAGCCCTCCTCCTCTACCATTGTGACTCCACCCTATCCTTTTGCCTACCAAGAGTTTAAACCAAGTGACCCTAAAGGAAGTAGGCAATGATTACTTGACCTAATTGATGTAACACTTGCATAGAGAAGCTTATGAAGACCGGGTGGATGCGTATTATGCCCAAGATCCACCACTACTACATCTTGCTAAGCAAGGATGTAACACCACAAGAGTATGAGAGGAAAGTTGTCCCACATCGGGAAAATATAGAGCTTGTGATATGTTTATAAGGGATTCCACCCACCACTTAGTAACAAGGCCTTGTGCTTTTGGGCTTAAGTGAGGACAAATTATGGGCCCAAAGGTACACATCTCATCTTATTGGGGTTGTGTTACGACGGTGGCGGGTCGGATTATTTTAAATGGTATCAGAGCGACCCTGCGACCGTGTGGTGAGCCTATGGTCAGGAGTACTCGGGTCACCCACCTAGCGGGGAAGGATTCTGGGCTTGGCTGCGGTCAGCCTCTGGACACAACGAGGACGTTGTGTTATTTAAGTGGGGGAGTTTGTAACACCACAAGAGTATGAGAGGAAAGTTGTCCCACATCGGAAAAATATAGAGCTTGTGATATGTTTATAAGGGATTCCACCCACCACTTAGTAACAAGGCCTTGTGATTTTGGGCTTAAGTGAGAACAAATTATGGGCCCAAAGGTACACATATCATCTTATTGGGGTTGTGTTACGACGGTGGCGGGTCGATTTGTTATAAAGCACTTCTTGATTCTTCATGTCCTTTGCCTAGTTGGGCGGATAAGAAAGTGTTCTTCCCTAGTACTTCTCAAGATGCCGAAAAGGATAGCCGGGTGGCTAATAGAAAGGAGATTGTTGTTGAGGAAAATGAGGAAGGTATTGGTTCGTGTCATGAAGAAGAGCAAGGTCCAAATTCCGATGATAATCAAGTGGGTGAATCCTCCGGTCCAATGGAGGTGGATAATGATGAGATTGATGATGATGATAACAATTCCGATGATGATGATGAGACCGATGATGATGATGTCGCAATGAGCGACAATTTAAGGTTGACAAGGCTTATTGGAGGATACCTAAATTGCGGGGTTCATTACTTAACTTCAACCTATTCCATTGTTAGTTTCCTACACCTCCTTTAGCTTTGTTTTTATCTCTTATTTTTAATTATAATCTTGATCATTTGTAGAGTCATTTTGGGCTCTTGGTAATTTTAAGTTTGAAGTCCTAGCACCACTCAAAGGACTCCCACCTCGGTCCCATTGAGGTGTTTATCTTTTTGTCCCATTACAAGAATCCAAAATGACAATTAGAATTCATGCATTGCATTCATCCCTTGTACATGAACTCCCCCTCTTTTTACACTAGAAATAGTATTTTGTTTGGTTTGGGGAAGTTCACTCACAAGGAATGCGAGTCAATTCAAATTGGCTCTCCGACTAATCGAAAGCATGCATCATATAGGATAGATTAGATTGCATCACTTGTTATATATTCCATATAGTTTGCATACTAGTTTAGAAATCATGCATTTTCGTATAGATTGCATTGCATAATTTCCTATCATATTGGTCATTGAGGACAATGCCCATACTAGTGCGGGGATGGGAAATTCTAACTTAGCATTCAAAAAAATCGAAAAAACGATAAAAATTGAATTTTTTTTCAAAAATCCAAAAACATGTTCATTCCTTTGTAGTGTAGAAATGTATATTTTTTATATATTTGTGTTTGTTTGTCACTCTTATCACATTGGATCGACTATGCCACATTCGAAGCATGAAGGAAATAGAAGACCGCATGGTATGATCTTTCCAAATCTCCTTCCTCTTTTTATATGTTAATGACAATGTGGCTTTATTTTGGTTGATGCGGTACAAACCAATGTGTTGTTAAGAGCTTGCATTTAGTTTATATGGCATACTAGTTGATAGAAGCATTTGCATTAGGTTGTATATATGTTGCATCATGGCATGTAGTTGCATTCTAGGAAAATTTTGTGAAAACATCTATTTGGGAAGCTTGATAAGTGTATTTAAGGCCTTGTAGATAATTTTTCTTCCTGAGACTTTGCCCATTAGAATAACTCCAAAACACCCTAGGATGTGTCATGCTAGTATCCTTTCACCCAAGGACTAAGGCCTAGTCAAGAGTACCTTGTGGTGTGATGACTCCTTGGCTACCGTTTATTCCAAGGTGACCGTTGAAACCATGCAACCATCTTCCACTTTTATCATTATATTTTGTCACACAAAAAGGGAATGGGCAAAAAAATCTTCAATTTGAGTTCAAGCATCAAAATGAAAATAAAAAAGTTTACACAAATTGCATCAAAGAAAAGAGGAGCACAAAAATAGACTCTTATGCTTCAATAAAAGCACTCTCGTTACAAATTAGGGTGACTTTGAAAATGTTCAAATAATGCAAAAATTGAGAATTTTGCCAAGTATCAAAATGACAAACATCAAAGAAATAGCAAAGAAATGTTCTTAAAAGTCAAATACCACAAGAAATTGGGGGGGAATAACAAATCAAAAGCAAACTACCATTATGAAACTCAAAGTGATATTGATCCCTTTTATCCATTGATTCCACATTTGTGCATGGTGGAGAGGGACGACCCTTCGGCAAGAAGGGGAATTCAACGATCCTACAGTGTTTCTAACACTATAAGGAGTCTACTCTTGACAAAAGCATTTAGCAATTATGGACAAAGGTACCCTAGCTTGACATAACTTGGAGGTGATTTGTTGGTATCCTCCTAGGCTTAGTAACTTGAAAAAACCATATCGATAATGGAGTGTGTACCCTTAAATTGCTTCCTTCTTAGATAATTTCCGCCACTTAGATGAGGAAAGTGGCTATTCTTTTGTAGATGCATCCATTACTTATTTTTGTGTGCTTAATGCTTGGATGTATTGCCATTTTGGCAAGCCCCACCTTGCCTTGCAAGAAGGCATCTTACCTCATGTATCTCTTGTTTTGAGTTGAAGGGGCGGAGTAAGACCCGCTAATTATCTCACATCGGCTATATTAGTAGACTAGTTTAAATAAAGGTCATAGTTTTAGTCACCTCTTTACTCGGGACGAGCAATGGTTCGGTTTGGGGATGTTTTATGTGACTCATATTTGTGCACTTTTAGTCCCCAAATTAACCTCGTTCCCATGCTTGCTAGCAATTATTTGGGTCATTTCTTATCTTTAGTTCCCCATTTTGCAAATTCTTTGAGGTTTTGTGTCCTTGGTAAGAGAGGATGGCTAGCCTTGCATTTATGGAGCAAACTGGAGCTAAATAGATCGCATCTAATGACCAAGCATCAAAGAGGAAATAAAGACTAAAGGCCTAAGCAAATAAAACAAGTGAATTGGGCAATGATGAAAGATCCCCACGGCCCCAAGATAGTCCCCACGGATTGTTAGGAAGTCAGGAAAAGGAGAGGGAACCCTGTCCTAGGATCCGGCCGTCCCGAGCTCAGCAAGAGCGTCTCAAGCTAGGATCCGGGCGTCCCACGGCTCGGCTCGAGCATATCTTCTCACAAACCCGGGCATTCATCAAGCCAGGACGCGCGTGTCTCTGAGGGACTTGCAACCCAGCTCACGCGTGTCCCTATGGGACTTGCAAATCGTCAACTTCTCTTAGGGTCTTAATCGTCATTTAAGCCCTTAGTAACCCTAATCCTTGTACTTAATTTTAGTATAAATACCCTATTGTACTACCTATATTAGAATCATCTTGTACTCATCTCTTAATTATTTTCTTCATCACGTATTAATCTCTCTTAATTTAGTCTTAATCTAAGTTATAATACACATTTTAATATTAATCACATCTTAATCTTTCCTTAATCCCTCAATTGTTCTTAGTTTTAGTTGGTTAATTAAAAGATTATTTGGGGTTTATTGGAGGATTGACAACCTTCCATCAATCATCAAGTTTACTTCTATTATTCTTTGCTTTATTATTTGGATCATCTCAAGTAGGTATAATCCCTTTTACCTTTGCTTAATTATAGTTAATTACATCACTTGTTCATCAGGTTTTACTTTGTTAATATGATTGACATCCTTATTAGCATGTTAAACTTGACCATGAGTGAGTAGTCTCTTAGCTAGGGTTAATAGGGAATTAGTGGGAATCAATCATGGGATTAGATCTATGCTTAATTTAATATGCTTCTATAGTTAGTTGCTTGCTTGTTGTGATTTCAACCTATGCACATGTAATGTTTGATGAAATTCTAGACTATGAAACCTTGCATTATTTACCCATCTCTTATCTTTTCAATGAGGCTTGTAAGATATAAGCCAACTCAAGCCTTGTTAGACCATGCATAGAGTTGAATAAGAAGAGACTAAGTCGACTTGTAGGTGTTGTAAAGTCTTGATCGACTCGGCTCCAGGACCTAAATCTTCCTAGGAATTGTAAGATATACACTAACTCGATTCCATCACAACAATAAGTTGTTTGCATCTATTTGAGAACATGTTTGTATGATCTATTTCCATGATTCCCTTATGAACCCATGACACCCTAGTGCCCTTAATCAATTGTTTACAAATCCCCTTTAATTGCTTTACTTTGTCTTCTTAATTTACATTCATCTTGTTGATTAGTTTAGATTATATCTCATCTCAACCCAAATTTGTGACACCCTAAGACATAGCTACTTGCAATTGAAATCCTAAATCAATACCCGTCCCTTGGGATCCGACCTTTACTTACCACTCCACTAAAGAGTAGTTTGTAGAATTAGAAATATTGCTTTGGTTGATAGCTTTAACGACGAGCATAAAATAATATCGAACCACTTGGGGACGCCCGTGAAGAGCTTGGGGACGCCCGGGCTGATTTTGGAACGCCCGTCTTTAACTACTTTTCTTCTTCTTCTTGTTTGGCTGTCTCCCAATCCGTGGGGGTCCTTCATAGGGATCCCATGTCATTGCCCAATTCCTTGTTTTATTGACTTAGGCCTTTAGTGTTAGTCTCCTTTTTGATGCTTGGTCATTAGATGTTATCAATTTAGCCCCGTTTCATTCCGTCTAGCCAAGTTAGTGCTCTTCTCCTACAAAGGACACCAAACCTCATAGAATATGCATAGAAGGAAGCTAAAGACAAGTAATGACCCTAATACACACTAAAAAGTATAGGAACGAGGCTAGTTAGGGGACAAAATATGCGTAAATAGGAGTCACATAAAATATCTCCAAACCGAACCTTTGCTCGTCCCGAGTAAAGAGGTGACCAAAACTAAGAGCCTTATTTATAATATAGCCGATGCGCGATAATTAGCGGATCTCACTCTGCCCCTTCAACTCACAACAAGACATCTATGAGGTAAGGTGTCTTCTTGCAAGGCAAGGTGGGACTTGACAAAATTGCGATGCATCCATGCATTAAGCACACAAAATAAATAATGGATGCATCTACAAAAGAATAGCCACTTTCTTCATATAAGTGGTGGGAGCACTAAAATAGAAACAATCTAAGGGTAAGTACTCCGTCATAGATACTAGTTCTACAAACTACTAAGTCTAAGAGGATAGTAGTAAATCACCTCCTAGTAGTTTCGGACTAGGCTACGTTTGTCCACAATTACTAGATTCTTTCTTCAAGAGTCAGGTCCTTATGGCGTTAGAAACACTGTAGGATTGCGGAATTCCCCCTCTTGCCTAGACAACAGCAAGGGTCATCTCCTCTCTACCATGTAGCAAATATAAGACTATCAACGAACAAAAGGGTTTCAAAGTATATGAGTTTTACGATAGTAGTTTGTATTTGGGTTGTTTTTACCCCCATTTTTGTGGAATTTTGACATTAAGAACATATCTTTGCCATTTTGATGATTTGTCATTTTTGACTTGGCAAATTTCAACCTTTGATTTTGCATTTTTGAACATTTTTGAGAGTAACCCCATTTGTAGCAAGGGTACTTCTATAAAAGCATATGAGTCTATTTTTGCTCCTCATTTCATTGATGCAATTGCAAAGATTTGGCTTTGATTTGAACTTGAACTACTTTTGATGATTTTGTGCCTATTCCCCCTTGGTTAACAAAATGATAGATGGTAAAAATGAAAGAACGGTTGTATGGCATTAAGGGTCACCTTGGAATAAACGGTAGTCAAGGAGTTATCACACCACAAGGTACTATTGACTAGGCTCTTGTGCATGGGTCGAACGATACTAGAATGACACTAAAATGGGTGTTTTAAGACGATTCTAGTGAACAAAGTGTTAAGCAGAAAGAGTATCTACAATGGCCTATGCAAACTTGTCAAATTTCTCAATTAGGAATTTTCAAAAACTTTTCTAAATGCAACTATACGCCATGATGCAACCTACATATATATATATAAGTCTAAATGAAAATGCTTCTACCAACTAGTATGCCATGTAATCTAGATGCAACTCCTAACAACACATAGGTACACAAACCGCATCAACAAAATAGACCACATCCTCCTTGACATGTTAATCCATCCTCCTCAAATAAGCAATGAAAAGAAATGGAAGGGAAATAGGGATTAGAGGGATCATACCAAGCGGTCTTCACATTCCCTTGTTAATGCCTCAAATGTAGTGTCGTATCTATGTGAGAAGAGAACAAAAACCCAAGTATATACAATTTTATACTACTAAATTAAAGAACATGTTTTTGAGCTTTTTTCAAAAAAATTCAAAATTTTATGTATTTTGGAATATAAATTCCCATCCCCCACTTCATTTTGGACATTTTCCTCAATGTACATGTAGGAGTAGGAATGAGAAAGAAATACATGTTTTTGGATTTATGAAAATTGAAGTAGAAATGCAAATGCAATGATATGAATGAATGCATGCTCTAAGTAAATGGTTAGATCACCTATAATCAAACCGCCACAAACCGATTTAAGCACTATTTCTAGAGTAGGAGAAATGAGGTTTGATCATTAGTTACTATGCATGAATGCAAATTTAACTATATGCATTAACTATATGAGACATGTGAGATATATTACAATGGAAGCTATACTATATGAACTATCTAATGCATAAGTGATATTAAATATTTTACAAATGCAAGTGAAATGAGATGTAAACTAGGATGCAAGCTAATCTAAAATGCAATGCGACTATACATGAGAGGTAGGGATAGAGAGGGTTCTTACAATGGAGGTGCCATGGCTAAGTGTCTCTAGCCATTGTACTTGTCATCATCATCATCACGTTCTCCATGTCCGCTATGCCCTCCTTGATCTTCATAACCTCCTCCTTGGTTATGGTATCCCCCTCCTTGGCCGCCAAATTTCCCACCTTGGTTGCCATAATTAGTGAACAAGAGATGTGGTTGAGCCCATGATGGATGAGGGCCTCTAGGATTGATGTACCCTTATTATGCCATGTTGTAGTAAGAGGGGAATTGGGCCATGTAATTGTTAACCTGTCCATCATGCACTCCAAGGTCAACATGTTGCATGAGTGACATCAATTCACCCACGGATGGGGCACTTGGATCTTGCGGAGTGAATGCTTCATGTGTGGTGGGGTAGGGTGGTATGGGCATATAAGATGGTTGTTGGTGTGCCGCATCACCCCATTCTGACATTTGAGGAGGTCAGTGGGGCACTTCTTCTCGCAATGGTGGGTGCTCATAAATCTCAATAGGTAGAAGGTAACTTGGCTTTTGTGAATATCGGCTCAAACGTGGTTCGGTGGGTGGTATATTCCACCCCATGAGCGCAAGTGGTGAGCATCCTCTAGGGTACCATTCTACACTCCCGGCCGCATTATAACCACACCACCGATGGTGGTGAAAAATGGCATGTTCATCAATTAAAGTATTTCCCTTGAGCTTCGCATACCTTCCATCAAAGTTGAACCCGGGGCAAAGTTTATTGGCCAAAATTGTTATTAGCCCTCCCATCACAAAGGTTTTAATTTGGAAAATCCCCTTTGCAAAATCATTAAACCTTTTAAGCATCTCAAGGGGCATGTTTAAGTTAAAGGGCTTTCCCTTGCACATTCAAATAGGACTCAAGAAAAGTCAAGTCAAGGAGGGTGCATTTGTCTTGCTCTACCCTTCCAAGAATGGTCCCGACCATGAATCGTTCGCTAATTCTAATCACCGGGTGTTGGATAGCAAAAGTGTTGCATTGTTTGAGAGAACTAAATTCTCTTCCGGAAATGGCCCTCCAAAGGTGGCCGATAAGTAGGTCGGAGGGCTTTTCGGTGTCGTTCTTTGGTACCTCAAGACCAAAGATCTCCCCAAATTCTAAGTTCATCCTATAGGACATATTGCAAAGCCGGAATTCCATACTGACTTCTTTTCGTTGATTAGTAACAACACGGAGGCTACAAAGAAATTATAATATGAGGCTAAGGTAGGTGTCTTCATGAGCATAGAACATCCACTCAAGACCCAAGCCATTTAAAAATGACTCCATTTTTTATATTATGCCAAGTATTTCCAACACATCAAGATAAATGAATTGAGTAGGTTCGTAACTCTTACCTAGTAATTCCTCAAATCGTTGACGGTGTTTATCATCTCTTTATTTTCTTTGACCCTTGCCTCTCGTGAGGCGGTTGAGGTAGTGCCCTTTCGGCGTCTGGATCTCGATTCGCCCGTCTTCTTGCTTTTGTTCCTTAAAAACATTCTTGCTTGATGTGGTTGGTAGGAACCTTGATCAAAAACCTTGGATTGATGTTTTTGTGATGTGTTTTTTGCGTGGAGATTGTGGAGAAGATGATGAGATGTGGTTGTGTTGATGTTAAGATAATAGAATAGGGATGTTTGGGGGGGGGGGGGGGGATTTATCAAAGAAGCATGCTGGGACGAGCGGGCTGGGGTCGGGTTCGGCGTGCTATGGTTCAGCCCTGTAATAATTCCGTGTAACCTGTGCATCCTGGAGTCGGCTCGAGTGTTCCTCAGAGTAGGACGGGCGTTCTGGGAGCAGGTCGCGCATTTTTTGTGTCAGGACATTTTTCTTTGTTTGTTTCCAGCAATGGGTCACGCGTCCCTCCCTGACGGTCGAACGTCCTGCCTCTTCTTTCGAAAATAAGGCTTAGATTAAGCCTTTCCCTTGCTCCCTTTGTGATCCCTTCTTATCATCATGCTCTTTCCTGAAAAATGGCTTAAAGGATACATGTAACTTGTCTAAAATGCAACTACTACTATGATACAATGTAAGGCTTAGAAAGAGTATATTACAAATGGTGGTTTGAGATAGGACTCCACCAAACTAAGTTTAAATGACAAATTTCATTATCCATGGAGCTCAAAGCTCTCAATAGGCGATCAAAAGTTTGTGAATGGCCATCAAGTAAGCATGAGAAAGTTTTGAACCATTTCAAAATAGAGTATGGCCAATCCATGAAGGGCGTCTTTTTGAAAATTTTCCCCTTCTCCTTTGCATTCTCATGATGGCCTTCCCGACTCTTGTAACTAGAAAACTTGAGATTCTTGGCATAGAGCGGTTACTCCTATTTCTTTCAAAGTTGATGACGAAATTACTTGGACTAATCAGTCCTTCAAGGATAGAAGGTGAATTCTCATAGCATTGATAATGGGGTGGCTTGGGAGTTGGGATTGTGGGAGCCAAATTTTCCCAAATAGGCTCCATTTTAGCTTTATCCTTTAGCTTCTCCACCAAGTAATTCTTGTATGACGATTTGACTTTCGTGAGAAGGTCTATAATGTCATCTCCAACTATTATGGGCTCCATAGTGGGTGTGAGAAGGTCCTCATGTTCAATAAGGAAGAGACATTCTTCCTCTTCATTGAAGTAGTCTTCAAACTTCTCAAGGATGGGTTCCTCAGGCAAGTTAATCCAACAACTCCATTCATCATTTGAGTCCATCTTTCCCTCATCATCTTCTTCCATAGATTCGTCATCATTGCTTTCTTCATACAAATCATAAATAGGGGCTTCATCCCTCCTCATTAACTCTTCCTCCATTATCTCAATGTTCACATCAAATGTCACACCCTCATACTCACAAAGGCTAAGAGTATTTGGTTTGCTTAACCTCATACTTCTTCATTAAAGACCACACTTTCATACTCACAAGAGCTCAAGGGAATTGGCTCCTCCAACTTTGCAACTTCCACATCAAAGGTTATTCCTTCATATTAACATTCATGATCAATGCTTAAGAATTGGTGATGAGTGGTTGGTTGGGTGGTTACTTGGGTTGCCTTCATTTGGGCAATTCGAATGGCCAACTCCCCACCTTGGGTAACAATGCTTTGAAGTAAATTGTTCCTATTTTGGCTCTCTTCTAGCACTTGTCTGAATAAATTTTGTTGGTCTCCCATCATTTGGAGAACAACATTTTGAATGTCAAAGTCATCCTCATATATTTGTTGTGTGTGGGTGTGAAAGTGGTTATATTGTGGTATTTGGCATTGGTTGTAATGTGAGTCTTGGGTGGGTGGTTGTTGTGGATATTAGATGTGGGGGTTTTGGTAAGAAAAGTTGGGGTAGTAGTTAGGATTTTCATTGTATGAGTTGTGAGGTAGGTTTGTGTTGACTTTCTCCTCAAACTCCTCATACCCATTGTAGTCATACTCAAAAGACCCACTACATACTCCATGTGTCAAGACTTGAGCCATCATCATAGCTAAGGCAAGGAAACAACTACAAGCAAAGAAACTACACAAAAACGGTAAGAACGACCTTGAGGAATAAGTTCCTCAAGGTTGAAGCACAATTTAAAATAGACAAACAAACAAGAACTCAATCACAAAACATTGTCCCCGACAACGGCGCCATTTTTGATGGTGAGCGAGTCGTTGTTCACTCAATCAAACACATTTATATTTCAACAAACAACTAGTTAGCGGTTAAGTCGAGGTCGATCCACGGGACAGTGTGCTTTGGATTCTATGTCTATCTATCTCAATTCATGCTAGTGTTACAAATATTGGGGTTGGAGTTGTGTTCTAAACTACAACAAGGAAAAATAAACAAATGAAGAACAAGGCAAGTAAATGGAAATGTAGATGTAAACAAATGATTAAAAGACCCTAGGGTGTCATGGGATCATAGGGGAATCATGGTAAGATAACATAAATGAGTCACATAGATGCAAGCAATTATTATTGTTGGAATCGAGTTAGTTTATGTCTTACAATTTCTACAGAGTTTTGGGTCTCGGAGCCGAGTCGATCAAGACTTTACAACACCTACATCGATTTAATTCTCCCTATTCAACTATATGCATGGTCTAACAAGCCTTGAGTTAGTTTATATCTTACAAGTCTTGTTGAAAAGATAAGAGAATCGTGCTAGGTTTTCAATCAAGCATTCCATCAAACATAACATGTGCATAAGTTGAAAGTATAATAAGCAAGCATTCATATGAACTTACTAAGCATAGATTTATCTTATAATTACTCCCATAATCCCCCATTAACCGTAGCTAGAAGATTACTCACTCATTATCATGGTGAACATGTTAGCAATGGTGTCAAACATCACAACATAATTGAACATGATGATTAAGCAAGGTAATAAAACAAGAGAATAATAAGTAAAGAGGGTTTAAGAAAGTTACCAGCTTGGAAAGTAAAGATGGACATAAATATAAAAGAATCCTTGAATAAAGATGCAGACTTGTCACTTAGTCTTCAAATATATACCCAAGAGATCCAAATGTAAACAACTTGAAATGAACAAAGGAAATGGAAGAACAATAGAAGAAACACTTTGATTAATGGTGGAGAGTTGTCAATTCCCTAATGCAAAACCCAAGAATTCTTCAAGTACCAAGCTAAATCTAAGATTGTTTGAGAAATTATTGAGGAAAGATTAAAGTACAATTTGTGGAATGATTGAAGATTATTTTTATTCTAATATACTCCTAAGAGAGCTTAATCTAATCTAAGGGAACTCAGCCTCCACTAAGAGGGCTTAACTCTCAATTTATTACAAAGAGGGTATATATTGTGATATATGGATTAGGTTAACCAAAGCCTTAAATGACGATTAGGACCCTTAATTGATGTCAGAGGCCTTGCAAGTCCTGAAGAGGGGACGCCCGACCTCTGCTCGAAGACAATCATCCTGTATGGGGAGACGCCCGACCCAGCTTGAGGATGCCCGGGCCGATTTTGGGACGCCCGTCGTTAAGTGCTTTTCTTCTCCTTCTTGTTTGGCTGTCTCCCAATCCGTGGGGGTCCTTCATGGGTCATGGGGATCCCTTGTCATTGCCCAATTCCTTATTTTATTGACTTAGGCCTTTAGTGTTAGTCTCATCTTTGATGCTTGGTTGTTAGATGTTATCAATTTAGCTCCATTTCATTCCGTCTAGCCAAGTTAGCCAAGTTAGTGCTCTTCTCCTATAAAGGACACCAAACCTCATAGAATATGCATAGAAGGAAGCTAAAGATAAGTAACGACCCTAATAGACACTAAAAAGCATAGGAACTAGGCTAGTTAGGGGACTAAATATGCGTAAATATAAGTCATATCACCAATAGACTAATTCTGAATCCATCTCACAAGACAATAAAATTAAGAGAAAAAAAAATATAAAATTAGCAGTACGCATATTATTAACCTCCACACATAATCAAATAGCTATTATTATCTGATGACAAATAATTGCACATTTACATACAACCCCAAATAAAAATAAGAGTATTAGGATCAGTAGAATCGTGTTACCTTTAATCGTAATTCGCGATAAACCCTCTATATCACTGAAACTTAACCGACATCAACTAGGCAGACGGTCGAACAAGAAAGGCAGAAGGCGAGTAGGTGTTAACAGTACTTATAGGCTTAATACATGTATATTATGTTATGCAAAATAATAATATGATGCTAGTATAGTTTTAGAAGATGACGGCTGAATAGGACAGGCTTATAAATTAGGGATGTGTAAATAAGACGATATGAGGTAAGGGATTAAAGATTGACCTTTTAACCTTTTTAATAAAAGCATGGATTTCTTTTTTTTTAAAAAAATAAAATAATTGGGTTATTACAATCTTCCCCTCTTAAAATGAACTTCGTCCCCGAAGTTCGAATTTAAAAATAAAAACAAATTGAAAATTTGAGTGGTATTACAAAAATGGACATGGGCCTATGAGCCGTTGTCTTTCACACGAAATCCCTTGTGCAAGCTAAAGATTAGATTAAATCTTAGATAATATTCAAATTGAGATTTGTTATCTCTTTTATATTATTCAGATTTATTCTTTCTTATTTTATAGAATATTGTTATTGTAAAGATAGAAAGATAATATTTGTTTCTTGCGTAGCATTCTACACGAGATCTAACGGCTCCCTAGGGTTTTGTAAATAAAAAACCTAGTCCTCTTCTCTACTATATATACACGAGTACTTCAACATTTGAAATGAACTTTTCACGCTATAAAATTCTTTAGCAAACAAATCGAGTAAGTTTTACATTTAATCGAGTAAACATATTTTGTTTTGTATACGGACATTATTTAAAAAAAGTCGTACTTCATATTGCTAATTATTTCTAAGAATTACGTTATTGGATAATAATGCTTAGATTCGTTCTTATACGTTCAATTGTGTGAGTATCAAAAGAACAATCAAACACTTTCTTATTAGCGTAAGATAAGTCTAGTATTTAACGATACTCAAAGTGAGTTACAACTAGAGTTAGTTGTACGAGTGGGTTGATAATTTTCTAATCCGTAGAAAGGTACTAAAATTATTAATCGAGAATAGTGGACGTAGGTTTCGACTTGTGAGACTGAACCACTTCAAAATCCCGTGTGTCACTCGCGTTCTTTCCTTTCATCGTTTTATTTGTTTATGTTTTGCATCGAGTAGTTAGTTAGTTAAAGTTTAATCAATAAACTTTTAATAATTATTTAATATACCACGATATATACGGACAATCGAAAAAGTGGGCTTATTTACATATACTCAATTCACCCCTCTCTTGAGTATTTCGGACCGATAGTCTCTTAAATTGGTATCAGAGCCTCGTACTCTTGATTGCCTAACCACAAAGAGGTTGATCCGTCTATCCAACTTTTTATTTATTTATTTTTATTTTCGCTGCCTTCACGTGTGAAATGGATTTCAAATATCTCATATGTCCTATCTTCGATGGGAAAAATTAGTCTTTGGAAAAACATGATGACACACTATATAAAGGGTCATGATTGCGAGTACTGGAGAATTATTCAGAATGGACCAATCAAAATTTTGGTTGCGTCAACTGAAGGTACATCCTATGAAAAGAAAGAGGATGACTATATTGAGGCCGATTACAAGAAAGCTGAGAAGAATTCGAAAGCCATGAGCTTGTTGCAAAACGGCATGACTTCGACTAAATTTGAGTGCTTCTCTTCTTGTAATTCCGCCAAAGAAATATGAGATGGTCTAGAGTTGGCCTACGAAGGTACTTCGCTTGTTAAGAAACATATGACTGGCTTGTTGATTCAAAAATATGAACTCTTTACAATGGAGCAAAATGAATCAATCGACACTATGTCCGCAAGTTTCTGTAGCATCATTAATGAATTATGAAACCTTGGTAGAAAGTTTGAATATGAGGACATCGTCAGAATGATTCTTAGGAGCCTTACGAAAAAATGGCAACCTAAGGTTACTGCGATCGAAGAAGTAAGGGATCTTACCTTACTCTCTTATCAATAGCTAATCGGTGTATTTATGGCACATGAAATTATGCATAATAAGCATGACAATGAGCCAGTAAAGGCAATGAGTATGGCCTTGCAAGCCTCAGCTAGTGACAATGAACCTAAGATAGAGGACGAAATTGTGCTATTTGCTAGACGTTTCAAAAAGGCACTCTATAAGGGCATGTCTTCTAAATCAAACAATAAATTCTTTAATAAGAAGGTTAGTGAACTCAAATCATCGTTTGCAAATAGAGGATGCTTTAAGTGTGGAAAATCCGATCATCTGATCAAGGATTGTCCCACATGGTTGAAAATTAAAGGCAAATCCAAAAGAGAGAAAATAAAGAATGAGTTCAAACAAGTTATGATGCCATCGTGCTGGGGAGAACTCGATACTGAAGATGATGACGAGTCTGAAGAGGATGAAGTTTCTAACCTATACCTAAGCAACATCAGTCTAGACCTCATTTCGGACAGTGACGATGATAATTCAAGATCAAAATTCTGCTTATTAGGCGAATCCGATTTGTATGATGAAGACGAAGAGGTAAGCTTTATTCGTCTTAAAAATAAAGTTAAGAAATTGTCCAAAAATGATTTAATATTTTTTTGAACACACTCTTGATAAGTGTCACGAATAAAGCCTTGAACTGAAAGATCTAAAATACCAAATTATTGATATTGCTGAAGAGAATCAAGTTTTAAAAGCCAAAACGAAAAAGCTAAATTCTAAAGTTATGGCTAATATAGCTACAGCTTTAGAATGTGCTAAGGCTGAGAAACTAGCTCTTGAGCCCAAAGTTGTAGCTAATGAAGCTATAACCTCAAAATTAAAAATCAATATTAAACATCTCGAAGCCAAGGTTGTAGCTAATGAAGATATAACTTTAGAATTGAGAAAGATTAGTGAAGTTGATGTGGGTCATAATTACGCAGATTTAGTCCCCTAACTAAGCCTAATTTTTCATACTAATATAAAATTTCATAGCCATTTTATTCGTCAATTGCTTCCTATTTGCCTTCCTAGTGCATTTCATATGTCTTGTAGGGAAGAAGATAAATGAGGCGGAATTCCCGTCTCTCACGCATACTCGAAAGCTTGTTGATGATTTTGGACGGATTAGTATGAAGAAGAGGCAAGAATAGTGACCAAAGATGATAGGAATAAGGAGTATATGGAAGCGTCATAAGCATAAAAGCAAAGGGAAAAGAATTGATGCTCAACCCCCTCGAGTTGGGAACAACCAGCTCGAGTTGGCCAGTGACACGCTCGAGTCAGATTCAACCCACTCGAGTTGATGCCCAGACTGCTCTATCTAGTGCGGATCCTCTTGAACCGTGCAAGGGAATAATTCCTTCGACACATAAGCATGTTTCCTAATCTACCCTTGCTTAACCTGATGTTGTACCCACTATATATACTCCATTTATAATAATTAACGAATTAAGTTCTATCTCTTAGATTAGATTAAGCTCTCATTAGGAGTAGATTAGAATAGATTAATCTTTAATCATTCCACAAATTGCACTTTATTCTTTCCACAATTATTTTCTCAAACAATCTTAGATTTAGCCTTGTACTTGAAGAATTCTTTGGTTTGTATTGGAGAATTGACAACTCTCCACCATTTATCAAAGGGTTTCTTCTATTGTTCTTCAATTTCCTTTGTTCATCTCAAGTTATTTACATTTGGATCTCTTGGGTATGTATTTGAAGACTAAGTGACAAGTCTCCATCTTTATTCAAGGATTCTTCTTTATTTATTTTCATGTTTACTTTCTGATGCGTGTCATTTATATGATGTTTTACATCTCTTTTTACACGCATTTCAGAGCTCATTTGTTTAGTTTATGCTACATTTCTCCCTATTTCCGTCTACTTCCGTATTTTGTACTTTATTGCAGAAATGTGAAGAATTCGACGGGAAATCAAGCCAAATCCGCCCCCGAGTAATCTGCATTGCGAATGACGTAAAGGAATTGCTTAAGGAACGAGCTTGGTGCGCGATCCAAGGCCCAAAAGACAAGTCCACGAGAATAAAGAAGTCAAATAGCAGCTCAAGCAGTCGATCGACTAGACCCATCAGTCGATCGACAAACTATCGGGATCCAGAAACTACTGTTGCTAAGATCCAGTCGATCGACCTCACTGCTTAGTCGATCGACCACATCGCTGCTCTAGACGGGAATTAAAAGTTTGAGAAACTTGAAGCCCGTGAAGTTTAGGTTTTGGAATAAATTGTTACGCTTATTTGCTATATAACGTAACACAAACATCCAGTCTAGGGATATGAGATTTTACTTAAGTTTTATTATCAGTAACTTTGAGTTTGAGTTTAGAATAATTAGGGTTCAAGGTTTGCCTCGGTTTTGAATACAATTTGCTTGGATAATTCGGCCTTGTTCTTTTCCTTCACAATTCTACACGGTATTCTACTGTTTATATTTCAGTATTTTGCTTATAGTGTTAGAATTGCTAGATCAGTTTCCCAAAAAGCCGAACTGTTGTTTTATGTTAATTGTTTCTTCCGCCGTTTAAATCATGAATTCAATAGTTAGATTTATCATTGATGTTATTGTTTTTACCCTTGCCATGAGTAGCTAAATAGCTTGTGCTAGGATGTAGGCGATTTGTGGCTAGGCGGCATTAGATTGAACACGGATCGAACCAGCGTGTCGGTCGATCGACCCGACATTGTTGGTCGATCGACTGACCTCGTGAGGATTTCCTTCGTTTTAATTGGTTTTAATCTCGTATTTAACAAATCGAATGCATGCGACCAGTTAGATACCTATTTTGTGACCGACCCATTAGATCGAAAGATAGGGTAGGTTATTTGACCATCAATTAAATCGACTAAACTGTGCTAAGATCGAAAGATAGGTATAGTTTAGACCATTAGTCACTTTTCAGGACGAAAGTTAGTATTAGTGACATTAGGGACCTATAGCGAGATCGAGAGATGCTATTTGTTAGGAGTGGACCGAGAGGACCTCTTATTTCCCGCCTTACCTGTGTTTGATTCAGACCGACTTAGTTTGCTGCCGCCGAAGCTATAATGACCCGACCATCCTAGTACCCTTCTTTTATCTGTTTAAATCATATCTTTAGTTTATTTTCTTTTTATCGTTATTAGTTATAGACCAATTCAAATCAATCCCCATAATAGTTACCTCGGATCAACATTAACCAACTAAAGTTTACAACTACCTCCTTGCGGATCGACCCTGTTACCACTAGCCTAGGTTAGTCTTAATAGGAGATTATAAATTTTATCTTTGGTACTCACAACGACGGGTATCAAATTTTGGCGCCGTTGCCGGGGAGGCAATAGTCCTAATTTTAGTTGTTTAGTTTTTAGTCCTTCTTAGTTTAAGGAACATCCGTTCCTTAAACTGTTCTTATATTTTGTTGTAGTTTCCTCTTATGCGCAGGTCTCAGGGTGGTCCATTACTGCCGTTTGATCCAGTGATTGAAAGATCTTTGCACGTTAAGAGGAGATTATTTCAAGAACGACAGCTGGAAGAGCCTAGTTCTCATTCTAGCTTTTACGAGAATGAGCTGTTCGAGGGAAATCCACCATCTTCACCCGTTTCTACGACTTCAGCCGAGAGACATTACTTCTCCGAAATTTCGGTCATGGCCGAGGAAGCAAGTATAGCTAGTTTTTCCGAGCCGACAGTGACAATTTATACAAGGGGTTCGAGTTACGGGAGATGCCAGAAATTCGAACCAAAGCCTGCTTACATTACCATGGTCGAGAGAAATCAGTTTGGGGGAGCTGCAAATGAAGATGCAGCTAGACATATGGAGACCTTTATTGACTACTGCTGCTCCATTCCCCCACCAGCTGGCGTGACCCAGGATCAAATCAAAGAGACCATGTTCATCTTCTCCCTTCGTGATGCTGCAAGGGAGTGGTATAGAGATCTGGACCGAGCCGCTCGGAGATCACCGATTGGAATACATTGGCCTTGGCGTTCTACAAGAAGTACTTTTCTGCTTCGAGGACGATCGCTATTAGAGCTCAAATCACGGGCTTTAAACAAGGGCCAGATGAGAATTTCCACGAGGCATGGGTCCGATTCAAGAAGTTGGTGCGAACCATACCGCACCATGGGTTCGAAAAGTGGAGTTTGTGCAATCATTTCTACAATGGGTTGTACGACGATCAGAGGGCCATTTTGGATCTTTGCGCACCAATGGGAGATTTCTTTGAGAATTTGGGAGCAACCAAGGGGTGGAAGATCATTGACGATCTAGCTACCCACAAGGCCGAGTATGGGAATTCGAGAGGGAACCAGAGGAGAGTGCTGAATCTTCTTCTTCTTGCCGCACTTGAGGCTCTCACCGCGAGATTTGACAAGTATGAGCTAGGAGGAGCCTCTAAGGGTGGGATATACCAAGTCAATCTTTGTGTCGACGGTCCCTTCCTTTGTGAAAGGTGTGGAGTTGAGGGCCATGTCTCGAAGAACCGCCCTAGTCCCTTTGAATCTTGTCTTTGCCTTTCAACACTATAGGCCGAACAACACCTACTACGAGCCACAACATCCAAACTTGAGTTGGAGAAGCCAGAATGTTTTGAATCCAACTCAACCTCCGCCACAAAGAAGCGCCATATGTGCCTCCGCATCAAAAGCAACAAAGAATACCAAAAGCCCCCTTATGTGCCGCAAAGAAGAACAAACGCAAAATTCTGAATTTTCCGAGTGAAGAATCTGTTCTTTGAAGGAGTCCCAAGCAAGAGAGGCTGGGATGAAGTTACTAGAGAGCCAAATAGCTCGGTTGGCTAGTAAAAGTAACACTCGAGCTCCCTGACACCGCCCACTCAACCCGAACAAAAGGAGACCCTACATGCCATCACCTTGAGGAGCGGGTCCACCCTTGAGGGTCCTGCCATGGTCGAGAAAGCTGTTGAGAAGAATGAGGCGGATCCGAGTCCAAACAAAGTCAGAACGAATAAATCAAAAAAAACGCCGTGCCAGGTATTTCACGATCGATCAAGTACCTAGTCGATCGACCGAAACACGGGTTACAGGAGCTTCTGGAACTGTGCAACCCAGTCGATCGACTGAGGAGTGTGGTCGATCGACCAATATCACTGCTGATGTTGAAGAATTTCGTCCTTTAATGCCAACTAATCTACGAGACCACTTGTTTCGGGGAACCACCGTCCCGAAAGTTTTGGGGGCAGATCCGAGTGCTGATGGGTCAGTCTCGGCTCCGAAGTTCGACCCAATGACGGTTAATGGGTCTCATTTGAGACGGTCCGAGGAGGGGTCTAGCTTCAACAAAGAAAAGGTGACGGACTTCCGGCCAAAGTCCAAGGACGCCCGGCGCGAATTAGAGGAGAGGGCTAAGGTGCTTCTTACAGCCCCATATCCGGAGAGACTCGTGCCAACCAAGGAACAGGTATCTTTCAGTAAGTTTGAGAAAGTTATTCGTAGCTTAAATGTTCAGGTACCCTTCCTTGAGTTAGTTAACCAAGTGCCAGCGTATACTAAGTTTATGAAACAGTTGTTGTCAAAGAAAAAATCGCTTGAACATGTTCATACTGTTGCGTTAACTAAAGAGTCTTGCTCCAACTTGTCTCACACTGCGCCCCATAAGTTAGAAGACCCGGGCAGTTTTTCCGTCCCTTGTAACATAGGTACCTTTTCTATCGAAAAGGCTTTTTGTGATTTAGGAGCTAGCATAAGTGTCATGCCCTTGAGTCTAGCTAGGAAGCTTAAACTGACCAGGTTTGCTATTACTGAGATGACAGTCCAGATGGCTGACCGATCTGCGGTCGAGCCCATAGGAGTCCTAGAGGACATACCCGTCCAGATAGGGAAGTTTTTCTTCCCTGTCGACTTTGTTGTCCTTGATATGCCTGAGGATGACCATATTTCCATCATTTTGGGAAGGCCATTTTTACACACTGCTGGTGCAGTCATCGATGTCGGTCTAGGTACCTTGACTTTCAAAGTGGGAAAACACTCTATTGTTTTTGCCCAGTAGAAGGCTAAGAAAAAGGATCCCATGTGGCCTGTCACTTGCAACACGGTTTCTGAAAAGAAGTCGTATTTTGTGCTCGATGAATTACCTGTCTCTATTACTACTCCCGTATTAACCGCTCCGCCCCAGACTGGGAACGAAAACGAGGAAAAATTTGTTGTTTTAGATAATGCAGGAGCTGGTTTGGGGAAGGAAGAAGCATTTGGATGCTCCAGTGCGGACAGACGGATCGTTTCAAGAGGCGGTCTTGGATGCCTAAGTTATGGGACCGATGAGGAAGTGGAAGATGAGCCCGCCAGGTGAGATGGTCGATTTGGAGTCGACGATTCCAAGGAAATCCTTGATTGGGGAGATGACGAAGGCGATCACCAGTTCTCCGTCTGTCGAAGCTAAGAAGGGTGCAACGATAAGATGAGCACCATTGAGGCTACCTCTAGTAGCCGAGGAAGCCGACGAAAGTGGGCCATACCGTGGTCCTTCTTGATCAACTATTAAGTTGATCAAATGCGTTATAAACTTCATTTTTGATTTCGTTAAGACATTTTTTTATTGCTTTTGTGTGCGCGAGAACTTCGCTTTTATTCTTTTTGCTTAGGTTTTTATGCACTTTAGACTTCTTCTCGGGTTTTGCGCAATTTTGGCGCGTATTATTGTGCTTTTGCAGGTATTTAGAGCTTGTTAGCTCAAATCATTGAGCAATTACGAAGAAATAAGACAACTGCAAAGAAGTGTGTTTTGATCGATCGACTGGAACCATTGGTCGATCGACTGAATTGCGGTTTACGGGAGCTACTTTCTCACGTCCACTTGGTCGATCGATGACCTTAGTGGTCGATCGACCACTTCTTCTTTGCTACATTCGTTTACGACCTTTCCCCTGTTGTGTTTGGTCGATATGCGGACCTAAGGGAGTCTTCTACTCCACTTTATTTTCCGTCGAATTATATATTTCTTCTATTGTCTCATTTATGCACAATTTTTACGTTTCAAAATTGCTTTCTTCGGTCTTATGAGTGGTACTTTCTGTCTTTCAGGTACTTTTTAGTAGCATCTTTGCTCTCTTTGAAACCTCCTAGCTCACGCTGGTTTGGGGAGGTTTCCTTTCTTTGTAACTTAAAGTCTTGTGAGTTCCCAAGTCTTTCCTTTATGTCTTTATGTTTTATTTTATATTCTCGCAAATTCCCGTTTTCATTTTCTTCATTACATGATTTTGCACAATGGGGACATTGTGCGATTTGGTTTGGGGAAGGGTTTTGCGTCGCATATCATTTGCTTGCATTCACGTTTAATTTTGTGTTGCATTGTTTTATTTCATTTCTCTTATTTATACAAAAAAATTCAAAAAAAAAAATTCAAAAATTTCAAAAATTCCATAAAATGCACGTTTATTTTAGCATATAGGTCGAGTCGGAATGGTAGTATTTCTATGATGATTTAGCATTTGCACCTGTTTTGCCTGAGCCTTGCTTGATTAACATGTTATTAGTAGAATCGTAAATGCATATCTACGAGTTTTCGTTACATTCTTCTTTGAACTTGTGACTTGACTTTAATAATTGGCAACCTACATCATATTTACGAGATTTAGAGCCCATAATCGGTGACATTCATGACCGGTTCATCTAGGAATGTGAGTAGTACTCCTTATGAGACATGTTTCCTTAATTTGCATAATTATGAATTTGATCTACTTAATACCTGTATGCATTCGGTTTGTGGTTAGTTGACACATGTGGTAGAGGTTCCTCTTTTTCTCATTTTACCCATAAGCTTCACACTGCCAAAAATATCCTTTTTGTCCCGATTACTACATCCTATATTTAGCCTGTCCTTTGTCAAGCTAGTAGTCTGCGTTCTTGGGGTTGTTACTCATTTTTGGTGGTATTTGCTCTTTTGAGATGAAGTTGGGAAAATAAAATGAAATGAAATGGAAAGAAAGAAAGAAAAAAAGAATAGAAAAAAAAATGATTCAAAAAAAGAAAAGAGAAAAGAAAAGTTTCAGATCTTTGTTGGAAGCGATCGATCGACTGCTCCTTTAGGTCGATCGACTGAAGTCCGTGAAAGAAAAAGAAAAAAGTCAATTCGCATAATTTAATCCTTATCTTTTGGCGATTTTTGCTCCCATGATTCATTTATATCCATTGGGGAGTTAGTTGATTACTTCTATTTTGGAGCTTGTGAGATTTGTGCTTGCTATAGCACCATTTTATTTGCCTATGAGCAAGAAGTTGGATGTTGTCCTTTGGTTCCGTTCCGGTACTAGCTTGATCACTTGTACCTCCACTTTTCCATAAATATTTTGCCTCTTCTTACCCATACCTCACATCTCCATAATTATACCTCGGCATGTGTCAATGGTCATCTGTTTGGTTGGAATGCATTTGTACGGTCATAGAGGTCATCTTCATAATTTATTGTCTTGGCATATTTTCATAGGTCGCATTAGGTGAGAGTCTCTAAAATTTACTTCTTTCTATCTTACATATATATCACCTGCGCTTATTGAGTGATTTGAGTGACCCGTGAGAGTCCAGATTTGATAAGTCTTTACAATCAACGGTTCAATGACCTTTTAACGACTTTATAATTCGTTTGCATGATTCACATTACTAATTGATTGTTGGTTGTGCATTAAATTGGTTTAGGCCCTACAGTTTGCATTTCGCTCTGAGATTGAACTCGTTCCATTAGGTCATTAGATCGAGTCTAGTTCTTGCTTGGGGACAAGCAAGGTTTGGTTTGGGGAGATTTGATGCGTGTCATTTATATGATGTTTTACATCTCTTTTTACACGCATTTCAGAGCTCATTTGTTTAGTTTATGCTACATTTCTCCCTATTTCCGTCTACTTCCGTATTTTGTACTTTATTGCGAAATGTGAAGAATTCGACGGAAATCAAGCCAAATCCGTCCCCGAGTAATCTGCATTGCGAATGACGTAAAGGAATTGCTTAAGGAACGAGCTTGGTGCGCGATCCAAGGCCCAAAAGACAAGTCCACGAGAATAAAGAAGTCAAATAGCAGCTCAAGCGATCGATCGACTAGACCCATCATCGATCGACAAACTATCGGGATCCGAAACTCATTTGCTAAGATCCAGTCGATCGACCTCAACGCTTAGTCGATCGACCACATCATTCGCTCTCTAGACGGAATTAAAAGTTTGAGAAACTTGAAGCCCGTGAAGTTTAGGTTTTGGAATAAATTGTTACGCTTATTTGCTATATAACGTAACACAAACATCCAGTCTAGGGATATGAGATTTTACTTAAGTTTTATTATCAGTAACTTTGAGTTTGAGTTTAGAATAATTAGGGTTCAAGGTTTGCCTCGGTTTTGAATACAATTTGCTTGGATAATTCGGCCTTGTTCTTTTCCTTCACAATTCTACACGGTATTCTACTGTTTCTATTTCAGTATTTTGCTTATAGTGTTAGAATTACTAGATCAGTTTCCCAAAAAGACGAACTGTTGTTTTATGTTAATTGTTTCTTCCGCCGTTTAAATCATGAATTCAATAGTTAGATTTATCATTGATGTTATTGTTTTTACCCTTGCCATGAGTAGCTAAATAGCTTGTGCTAGGATGTAGGCGATTTGTGGCTAGGCGGCATTAGATTGAACACGGACTGAACCCGCGTGTCAGTCGATCGACTGACATTGTTGGTCGATCGACTGACCTCGTGAGGATTTCCTTCGTTTTAATTGGTTTTAATCTCGTATTTAACAAATCGAATGCATGCGACCAGTTAGATACCTATTTTGTGACCGACCCATTAGATCGAAAGATAGGGTAGGTTATTTGACCATCAATTAAATCGACTAAACTGTGCTAAGATCGAAAGATAGGTATAGTTTAGACCATTAGTCACTTTTCAGGACGAAAGTTAGTATTAGTGACATTAGGGACCTATAGCGAGATCGAGAGATGCTATTTGTTAGGAGTGGACCGAGAGGACCTCTTATTTCCCGCCTTACCTGTGTTTGATTGAGACCGACTTAGTTTCTTTTGCCCGGAAGCTATAATGACCCGACCATCCTAGTACCCTTCTTTTATCTGTTTAAATCATATCTTTAGTTTATTTTCTTTTTATCGTTATTAGTTATAGACCAATTCAAATCAATCCCCATAATAGTTACCTCAGACTGAACATTAACCAACTAAAGTTTACAACTGCCTCCTTGCGGATCGACCCTGTTACCACTAGCCTAGGTTAGTCTTAATAGGAGATTATAAATTTTATCTTTGGTACTCACAACGACGGGTATCACTTTCCAAGTTGGTAATCTTCTTAATCCCTCTTTATTTACTTGTTAATCTCTTATTTTATTACCTTGCTTAATCATCATGTTCAATTATGTTGTGATGTTTGACACCATTGCTAACATGTTCACCATGATAATGAGTGAGTAGTATTCTAGCTAGGGTTAGTAGGGGATTAGGGGAGTAATTACGGGATAAATCTATGCTTAGTAAGTTCATCTGATTGCTTGCTTATTGTATTTTCAACTTATGCACATGTTATGTTTGATGGAATGCTTGATTGACAACCTAGCATGATTCTCTTATCCTTTCAAGAAGACTTGTAAGATATAAACTAACTCAAGGCTTGTTAGACCATGCATATAGTTGAATAGGGAGGATTAAGTCGATGTAGGTGTTGTAAAGTCTTGATAAACTCGGCTCCGGGACTTAAAACACTCTAGGAATTGTAAGATATAAACTAACTCGATTCCAACAATAATAATTGCTTGCATCTATGTAACTCATTTATGCTATCTTACCGTGATTCCCCTATGATCCCATGATCCCATAGTGTCTTTTATCGTTTGTTCACATCCCTAATTTTGTTGCTTGTTCTACGTTTCATTGCCTTTTATTGCTTTCATTAGTTTAGAGCCATCAACTCAAATCAATTGTGACAACCCTTAGTATAACTACAATTAGATTGAATAATTTGAATACCCCCGTCCTTTGGGTTCGACTCCAACTTACTTGCTATGCTAGTAGTTGGATATAAATGTGTTTGATGGCAAACAATGACCCGTCGCATCAAAATGGCGCTGTTGTCGGGGACGATGTTGTGTATTTGAATCGTTCTTTTGTCTAGTTTTAGTTGAGCTTCTTCTTGAGGGATTTTCGTTCCGTGAAAATTTTATTTCTTGTACTTGCTTTATTTCATATGTTCAACATGTCTACTTTCACTTTTTGGCAATTTGAAAATGAGTCATTTAATAAGTATATCGCAAGATTTGAAGATTATATGACTTATGCTTGGCGTCATGGTCTTACTCTTTCAAATTGGGAAGCATGTTGTGTTGTTTGTGATGGCATGAACCTTGAAACGCGCAACTTAGCATTTCACTTGAGTGGTGGTAGGATATGTGAGATGAGTTGTGAGGAGTTTTGGGAATTTGTTGAGTTCATGGGCATCGAATGTCTCAAACAAATTGTGCATGACATATTTGAAAGTGCCAAGGAAGGTATGTTGGAAGCAATAAAAACCACATTTCAAAAATTCATCGAGGAAAACTATAATGAAAATGAGATTTGTGAGAATGAGACACCTTCCTATAACCATGAGCCTACCTACTATGTAAAGAAATTTGCCCCTCCTTGGGAAGATGGGAGTGATTGATGAAGAGAGTGATGATGATGAGGAGTACATTTTCGATTATAAGACCAATGCTTGAACTCTGTTATCTTACTCTTCTTGTGTAACAATGAACCCAACTTCCATGAAATTTGATGTCAATGGGCAAGTTGAGAATGAGATAGATGTGAGCTTGAGTGAAAACTCACCCTTTGAGGATGACATGTTCGAGGGAGACAAATGTCTTGAGCTTGGTGAAGCTTTGTTTGAGCTTGGTGAAAACTCACCCTTTGATAATGGTCATCGTTGGGATGAGGGATATGATGACATTTGGGAACCCCAAATAGACACCATTGAAGTTACCTTGGATGAAAGTGGGTGTAACACCCCCATTTATTCAGGAGCCTTTAGCTAGACATTCCCAAATAAATAGAACTGTTACCATAATGGTTTCCCGAGTTAGTGAATAACAAAGTACAACAATACCAAAGTACTTTAAATTAAAACTTTAATGATTACATATGTTTTACAATTATAATCAACTAAAACTTAATATAAAATTGATACAACTCGTAGCGGAAATTAAATAAGTGATATAACTATATATGTGATCTAGACTTCATATAAGGTTCCAAGTTTGGCTCTCATCCCAATGCTCCCAAGTCAGCTAATCTTTGGTACCTGTCAAATCTGCTCCCCATAAAACGGTTCACCGCAGGTGTTCACGAATACACAGTAAACCGCGAGGTTGAGTAGGAATAAAACTAAACAACAACAACATACAATTATCAATCCAATTCAATTCACTTTTATTGCACAACCCCCTGACAACGTGCTCCTTTCCTTTACTTAGCACAACTCCCTTAACAACGTGCTCACATTACTTTGGTACCCCTCCCTTAATAACGTACCGCAATTTGTAATAGTACCCCTCCCTCACAACGTACATATTACCATCACCCCAGTATACAAACTCCCTCAACAACGTACAACTGACTGTCGCACGGCTTTTATAATAACCACATTCCAATCAACGATAACAATTCAATTCACCTCATCAATATAACCGACACAAATCAACATAAGTCACCCTTCCAACCATTACGATATTATCAACCAACATATACAATATGAATCTCCCTTCCAACAATTACGATTATATCAACCAACACAATTCACATACGATCAATTCACTTTAACGTAAGTAATCCACGATACCAAACATAGATAATTAAAAGTCGAGTTGAGTAGGATTATCCCTACCTGGCAAGCAAATCCAATTTAACGCATCTTAAGTCCGATTTAAAGAATTCCTTTAACGTAACCGTCACCTAAAAAATATGATAGTTGTATACAATTACTAACAATCTAATTATATAAAATAGTTAGACTAATTATAAAACAATTTACTATTTGTATAACTAATTATTCATTATTCATTAATCATTATAAGTAATATTATTACGTGAATTAATAATTATAAACCCGTCTCAAAATAAAACCAAACCCGATGATAACCAAACCCGTCTGACAACTCATGCACTATAATATAATATGGTCACGTGTTACAATTTTCACAAGAGAAACCCTTACTAACAAAACCCCATACACGGTTAAAAACCGTGTTCAACCACCCTCCTTAACCCCGACCATTCCCACACCACTAGACCACCACTCACACCACCCAACCCGTTACCACCAGCTTGCAACACCACGACCCCCGACGACCCTCAACCACCATCTCAACCGTCCCCTACAGCTTCCCAATTCGCGCCCTAGCCAAGACAACCACAAACATACAAATTACCGAAAACCCGACATCAACCAACACCACATACTAAACTCCTCGCCAACATCACCACGGCCACCACTACCACCTCTGGCCACCACCGTTGACACCTCTGTCCCATGGTGACTCCAGGGGTGGTCCCCTTTCCCCGGTGCAGTCACAAACACGGTCACAATGCTTGTCTTAAGATGGTCACGTCGCTTCCTCTGTTCCCCCCTGTTTTACGCAAACTCCGGCCACAGTCGCACAAATCCTGATAACAACCACCAAAGACCACCCCAAAGTGGTCGACTAACCACCAGGAACATGGCCAACCCTCGCCCAGGTCAATACTAGTCCAGTAGGGGTTCGAAACCCGTGTTCAAACACACAGTACAACCACCCAACCACCACGGCTCTCCCACACGAACTCCGACCTAACCACCATCATAACCACCCCAGTACCACCACCATAGTCGACTCATCACCAAGTACCACTCTTACAAGGCCTAGGTCAGTCACGACCAAAATCGTGGTTTATAAATCATGTAAAACGTGTTAAAGAACCACCCACAACAACCCTTTTTATAGTCGGTCAAACACCCATCCCTGGCGGTCAACGATGGTCAAAACGGAGATACGGTCAAACCGTGATGACCCACGATCAGGGTGACTGTCTTAGTTAGTCATACGGTTGTCTAGTTTACGAGTTATTTTAGTTACAAAATCAATACATCAAATTGTGAGACGGTCTTAACTTTTATCGCTAATTGCCTCTTCCGTCTTCTAAATCTCCTTTCTCTTCTTTTATGAATTACTTTTCAGATTTATTAAGTATTTATAGTCTAGGTTTGGGGAGTATATGAGGCCAATTACGAAATTATTGCCTTTTCTAATTATTATTAGGAATTACCAAATTATTATAATATTATTATTATTATCATCATATATTACTAGTCTTACTACGACTATAATTTCCTCCAATTATCTTATTATTGCCATAACATTATTATTATGATAATTATTGATATAATTATTATTACTTTTATATATTATTATTTTCGTAATAAATTATTATTAATTTCCCAATATAAATCCCGATTACACTCATACCAATTTAATAAATTTCGGTCCAATTAATCAATGGCACACGGCCCAACACTCGATTATTAGCTAAGCCCAATTTACGACTTGGATTATTAATTTATTAATTAATTATCGTCTTACTTATAATTATTATTAGAAATGCCTTTAACTAATTATTAAATTACATAAATTATTCTCATTAGTTATTATTAAATTACGGGGTATTACAGTGGGAGTACTTGCCTTGAATGTGGTGATTTTGATTATTTGGATGACGAGATGAGTGAAGTGTTAAGCAATTTCTCGTTTCATGTCCCTTCCATCCATCATATCTCCAATGATTTTTGTCATAAAATTCTTGACATTCTTGTTCGGTCTATTACTTGGTCATTATTCAATTGTATAATCTTGTGTTACTATTTATGCCGATTTATGTCCCACTCCCAAGAATTTGACCGACTTCTACGAGCTTTTAGTGCTAGTTATATTTTGGCATGAAATTATTAATTGACAATCTTTGGTTTGATGGAGTTGCTCAATAACCATTAAGTTGTATATATGCATTTAGTGTAATATTGCATTCATTCATTTATTACATGAGAGATGAAAGGGAGGGATCTCATATTTTAATTGAGCATTTTGAAGGAAAATAATGAAAATGAGAAGATAGGAAATGCAAAGAAATGAAGAAAATGGAGAATTTGGGCTTGTTCATATATTACATATCATTATAGAAGATTTGCGCCAATTCATCCATGAACCCAAGCATATTGAGAAGGACTCGTGCGGATTGAGACTAAAGAAAGGAAAAAAAATCCCCTGAACGGGGACTCGGGCGTATTCCTGCAAATCCGAGCATCCCCAACCTCAAGTCGAGCGGGTCAGAAAGAACTTGAGCGGGTCTAGCAGTAACTCGAGCGAGTTAGTTTGGACTCGAGCGGGTTCAAAATAAAATTACAAAGCTGAAGCAGAATCCGGGCGAGCTAAGCCTAGCCCGCCCGAGTTGTAACACCCCCTCATACCAAGGTACCTTACCAAGGACTACCCTAGCATGAAAGGCTGTTACCATCTCGGTTTCCCGAGGTTAGTATATCAAAGTTACAAATTCCAAACAACATTTATTAAAGTATAAAAGTAAAAGATTACATTATCTCAGACCAACTCAAACTAAAAGTACAAGGTCTCAATACAAATGAAATCCAAGACATCTAAACTCATAACAACGGAAGCTAGACTTGACGTGATGACTCCCCATGACCGTCCCATAGCTAAACATCTGCATTACATCCACAATCTGCTCACCATCCCCGAATGGATCACCGCAGGTTTTACAAAACCACAACACGGGGTCAGTACTACTCAATCAATATAAGACAACAACAATACAACCAGTGATCATCGATCTCACACGATGAACCGACTACACACCGAAGTGTGTAGCCCTGCCAGATTACCCATCGCAACAGGTAATCCTCGCCGCCGATGGGTGACCGCAGCCCATCCCCACCTAGTCCGCTCATCAACGAGCGACTAACAATCCCCTGTCCCTTAATGTGCACATCCCCTCCCGTGACGGGTTCCACGGAGGGCGAACTAGGGTGTGAAGCCACTCCCGCAAGTGACTCCACCACAATCACACACACGCATCACATCAATGTCACAACACCACAATCGTCACGGCACTACCACACCAATACCGTCACCACAACACCCAACCTCCGATGATCGTGAGATAACAACAATTATAAAACATATGCAATCTCAATCAATTAACGATCGAGTAGGAGAAACCCTACCTTTTCGCAATCCGCTACGCTGCAATCAATTATACAAATGCACAACTAGTAACACATCAACACCTACAACAAATGATAATAAACAATCAACGACATATGATGACCAAAACCCTAAATCCCCAAATTAACCAAGTTAGGGTTTGTTAACTTATAAGAATGACAATAGATGAACAAGTATAAGACACTTACTACGGCGATTGACACGGAATGAGATGCTAGAACCCACAATCGACAACCTTTGACTTGGAATTGATGAAGATGATTAGAGGATAATGAATGTAGTTTATGTTTTTGGGGAGAAATGATTTTAGAAACTGACGAACGATGATATATAACCTCTAATCATTATAACCAAAATCGCGGAAATAATACCCGTCAGGCCGGATACTCGGTCGAGTAAGGTGTATACTCGGCCGAGTATCCTCTACTCGGTCGAGTATTCACCATACTCGGCCGAGTATTCCTCAATGAGAACCCAAACAAACTACACTCCTGACACTACTCGGCCGAGTAGGCTCTACTCGGTCGAGTACTTAGCTTATAAAAATCCGTAGTGTTACAATCTTCCCCCCTTAAAAAGAACTTCGTCCCCGAAGTTCCAACTCAACCTATAAAACATGGACACCTAACACCAGCTCCACTAACCACGCTTACTGGATAACATATCCTCTCGATATTGACTCCATAACATTATCGAATAACCACAAAATAATGTTTCCAATCTTGTCTCACTTCCATAACACTCAATAGCACTCAATACCAAGACAATCCACAAAAGAAGATCAACCATCAAAACGGAATGTTACATTCTACCACTCTAAAAAGGAACTTCGTCCTCGAAGTTTACTCACACTCATCAACATCATCATCCAGCCGCCAAAACTCTCGAACTCATAAATATCATCATCCACTTTTATCAACACTATCGAAAAAATTCTCACACTCCTAAACATCGAACTACTACAAGCACAGCCATGGCCTTTTAACACTATCAAACACTATATGTACCCATCCATTCCTTATGCTACACCACACTCTACGTCCAATAATATTACGACATGCACAACCCTCAAACGCTCTTTGCCGCATCCTACTCCTATTAAGACATATGTTACGTCCCCGTAACTCACTAATACTAGATCCTTAGCTATACCTCTCATTATCTTCATCACCACCACATGTGAAAGCTACCCGCCTATAATCTAAACACTTACTATTCCTATATCCAAGGCTCTCTTACTTAAACAGTTCTCATACCTCAACTCATTCTGCACTCCATCTAACTAATACCACACAATCCTGATCATAACAAACACTCTAACTCTTTAACATTACCGCAACACGACATACCTCTCTATATAAGCTATATAAAACTCTTATCGCCGAAAGCATAACTCACGATCCACACTTGTTACGTACACTCATACTAGATCCTCAAGTTCCTTTCTTTCATTACCGCAAGACTCATACATAACTTAACACGACACTAATTACCCAACACCCTACACTCACTGTCTCAACAAAGGATTATGAACCACCTGCATATATCAGATCATTACCACACATGTTCTACGAATCACTTGCCATTACCCTGTCAATACCAATGCCTCATCTAGAACAAGATAAAATTTACTGTAACAACCTATCACAACTGTGTCCCATCAACAGAATATCACTATACCATGATAACAACGAAAACATATACAACTCTCTTTCATATCATATTCTACCCTCATTCCCAAACTGAAACTGGTAAGAAACATCAACAAACAAAAACAACAGTCTTTATGTTCAACCAAAACTCACAAGGAACAGCAGCAAACAAAACAACAATCTATGTTTAATCGGTATGCACTTTCAAAACTCGTATCACGTCATCTCACCTACTCCACCACAACCGGTGACGGCATCGCAACACCGCCACCAACAACCAGACCGCAGATGCGAAAATACCCGCATCACAAGAGTAAGTACCGTGCCGGATCACCACCCGAGGCACAACAACCACATCGATAAACATCACGCCCACATATAATTCCCACAAACACTGACTCAGTATAACTCTCCGGACAAGAGAACTTACTCAAAACTGCCTTACCAGATCACAACACCATATATCATACGGAATAAATAGACAAGAATCTCATGCATACCATCCATACTTTTTCATGGAATAAACATATATCATGAATACACATGCAAGTATAACCAGTCTTGTCAGACCACCCAAACTATCACTTTTGATCATCATTCCATTAAGTTACCGTATCTAACATATATTACAGAACATTCAGATAACAACATTATAACTATCACACCATACCACTTCTCGTGAGGTCACAACCTCACACAAACATTTATATACATCTTAGACCCATAATCACATTCAACTTGTCAATCCTGATCACGTAAGTTACCACTTGACAATGAATATCTCTTATCCGGACTTAACTCAGGTGCCCTTCCTAACATATCTTCTCTTACACACAATTATCACCCCTCCGGCAAATGTAGCCATAACATCAATACCCAACTTCCAGCTAACACCTTGTATATCCACATCTTATACTTCCTCACAACTAAACATACTAACCACCTCCACAAAATCAACCTCATTAGAACAACTAACTTCTCTAAGGTAACATCATTCTCAGCCACTAGTGACACTACTATGACACCAACATCCTTCATGTGACTACTCTCTTACTATCACTTCTTAATATAACAATCTGTTTCCTCTCTTTGGTTATCATCCCAAATACGAACATCCAATCCATCAAAAAAACATACCTCAACATTATCCCCAATTCTATCCTTTATCATATCGCTACCTAACTCTCCACCAAAATCTCAGATCTTGCAACACTCCGCAAGCTTCTTATTCCCTTAATACCTCGAAACTCACGGCTAACATGTCGTACTACTCTCTTATATAATCATTAACTCACACCCTCTAGCGAGACTATCGTACATTTCCATAATTTCTTACCTTCATGCTCCTTAACTCCGGTCAACATTCTCTCAACTTACTTCCATCCTTATTTCCCTTTTTTTTACTCAATAATACCAATTAATAATTCATCTCCTTTCTCTTCCTACCTAACTCTTTACTAATTTGTTTATTTTTCCATAGCTCCACAACTCTAATTCCCTTAATTCATATCAATATCTTATCATTCTTCTTATCATTTATCATCTCTCATCTTGCTTCACACTCACCCTTGTCACCATCAAGTCCACACACTAACAGTTACTCTTCAATTAGTCATATCTCCCTTTCGCATCTCTAGAAACCAAAATTCACTTCATACCGTTTGTCCAAAGAATTACACACTAGGCTCACCCCTTTGATATTCCAACTTCCCAAACTTAGTCACTATCTACAAATCCACATCGCGACATAACTTCCTTTAAGTTCACTATATACCTCTCTTTCCTATCTTCTTACAACAACCTTCCATTACATATATCCTTAAGCAACTCTATCCTAGCTGTCTTCCTCCATAAATCCTTACACATCCAAATATGCCACTATTCGTATCCCTTATCTCAATCTTTCATTCTCATGCTTCTTTACACTTACATCACCCTTTGTCCATATACACTTACTTTTATACTACTCAACACACGACTATATCACTCATCATATCTCACAAAACACGCTCTTTACCTCGATTAGCTCATCATTCTTCCCTTTTCTTTTTCCACTATCCTTCACAACCACATAAACACATGTCTTCCTTACCCAACCATCATTCTCCATGTCATAACTTCCGGTAACTTACGTATCAAGACCGTCTCACATATAAAAGAATGCGTTAAGACTCAAAACATACATGTGTATATACCCTACGACTCAAAACAATGTAAAGACATAGCCACCGGCTCAAAACAAAAGTAAGAACATAGCCACCGACTCAAAACAAAAGTAAAAACATAGCCACCGACTCAAAGTGGCCGCCCAATGAGGTACTCAGTCGAGTACATAACATACTAGGTCGAGTATAAGGTACTCGGTCGAGTAACTATATTACTCGGACGAGTTTTCGACTCCGAAGCAAACTCGGTTGTCGCGAAGGATTACTCGGTCGAGTATTGGGAATACTCGGCCGAGTAGACCTTACTCGGTCGAGTATGAGACTAGTCGGCCGAGTTCACGACTCCAGACGCTAAACAGTATTATCACAGAGAGATTACTCGGCCGAATATGGAATACTCGGTCGAGTATAAAAGATACTCGGCCGAGTAGGGACTACTCGGTCGAGTATCAGCCAGCTTCTCAAGACCGTCCAGTTTTCGTAAAACAGTCATATCTCACTCGTTAATTGGTCATTCTGGGCGTGTGACCTATCGTTAGAATCGTAATAGGACAAGCTATCACCTCAACTTGGAATCACAGCAATATCATTTCTAGAACTCGACTTATGACAGTTTTAAGACAACCCTTCCAAAATCGGTTTGTATACAAATCAAAATTTCTTATCAAAACAACTTAAACATGCATAAAACAAACATTAACGACCCAATACTTCTAAAACCAGTACATAGTTGAACATTTATCATATTCACATTAAAATTAAACACGACATTTACATATACAGACGCATGACCTTAATCACATGCTTCTACCAACAATCAAGCATTAAAATCATCATGTTCATATGCACATGTACCACTACCATACTTCATGCTCAACATTGTATTAAACGAGATAACATGATCACATTCTTCATACTCAATATCAATCAGATACAGATTCACAATTCACCTTTCCTATTTTACCATGTTCCAACATTTAACATGCCAACATACTCCTTCCCAAAGTTTTTAACATGAACAATCCTCGATGCATCTTTCAACAACTATCACATTCCACTTCTTTCATCATTTCATCCAACCATGCCCAAGATTCAAACTATAAATATCAAACTCACATGACTCAAACATACGACAGTTTCCCCCCATGTGACCGGCTTGAGATCATAAGGGCCTTAATGCGACTTCGGGACGTCTCCCAAGTCTTTGCGGTAGCTCCAAACAACTCTCCCCGGGTTCATTTTATTTAGACTCCCTAAGTTCATTGGGTTCATTAGTTTTAGGTGCCGGAATCGTCGGCTCTGATACCACTTTGTAACACCCCCTCATACCAAGGTACCTTACCAAGGACTACCCTAGCATGAAAGGCTGTTACCATCTCGGTTTCCCGAGGTTAGTATATCAAAGTTACAAATTCCAAACAACATTTATTAAAGTATAAAAGTAAAAGATTACATTATCTCAGACCAACTCAAACTAAAAGTACAAGGTCTCAATACAAATGAAATCCAAGACATCTAAACTCATAACAACGGAAGCTAGACTTGACGTGATAACTCCCCATGACTGTCCCATAGCTAAACATCTGCATTACCTGTCACAATCTGCTCACCATCCCCGAATGGATCACCGCAGGTTTTACAAAACCACAACACGGGGTCAGTACTACTCAATCAATATAAGACAACAACAATACAACCAGCTGATCATCGATCTCACACGATGAATCGACTACACACCGAAGTGTGTAGCCCTGCCAGATTACCCATCGCAACAGGTAATCCTCGCCGCCAGTGGGTGACCGCAGCCCATCCCCACCTAGTCCAGCTCATCAACGAGCGACTAACAATCCCTATCCCTTAATGTGCACATCCCCTCCCGTGACGGGTTCCACGGAGGGCGAACTAGGGTGTGAAGCCACTCCCGCAAGTGACTCCACCACAATCACACACACAGCATCACAGCTGTCACAACACCACAATCGTCACGGCACTACCACACCAATACCGTCACCACAACACCCAACCTCCGATGATCAGCAGATAACAACAATTATAAAACATATGCAATCTCAATCAATTAACAGTACTGAGTAAGAGAAACCCTACCTTTTCGCAATCCGCTACGCTGCAATCAATTATACAAATGCACAACTAGTAACACATCAACACCTACAACAGCGATAATCAACGACATATGATGACCAAAACCCTAAATCCCCAAATTAACCAAGTTAGGGTTTGTTAACTTATAAGAATGAAAATAGATGAACAAGTATAAGACACTTACTACGGCGATTGACACGGAATGAGATGCTAGAACCCACAATCGACAACCTTTGACTTGGAATTGATGAAGATGATTAGAGGATAATGAATGTAGTTTATGTTTTTGGGGAGAAATGATTTTAGAAACTGACGAACGATGATATATAACCTCTAATCATTATAACCAAAATCGCGGAAATAATACCCGTTAGGCCGGATACTCGGTCGAGTAAGGTGTATACTCGGCCGAGTATCCTCTACTCGGTCGAGTATTCACCATACTCGGCCGAGTATTCCTCAGCAGAACCCAAACAAACTACACTCCTGACACTACTCGGCCGAGTAGGCTCTACTCGGTCGAGTACTTAGCTTATAAAAATCCGTAGTGTTACACGAGTTGACCCTGAAACTCACCTTTTGCTCCTAAATGGCTCATGACAATGCGTGATACTCCATCCTATCTTATCTTCATCTTCCACAAACACACTTATTCATCCCCAACTATAAAAAGAGATGATGATAGCTCCGATGAAGGGCGATTTGATTGAGATCGTTATTGTAAGAAACCTTTCTTTCCCTATCTCTCACGTATAGTTGCATTGCATTACATTTTAGATTAGCTTGTATCCTAGTATACATCTCATTGCACTTGCATTTGGAAAATATTTCATATCACTTTTGCATAAGTTAATTCATATAGTATAGCTGGCATTGTAACATATCTCACATTTCTCATGTAGTTAGTTGCATATAGTTAAACTTACATTCATGCATAATCACTAATGACCAAACCTATTTTTTTTCTACACTAGAAATAGTGGTAAATCGGTTTGGAGAGGTTTGATCATAGGTGATCTAAGCTAATTTAAACTAGCTTCCAATTTAATAGAAAACATACATCATCTAGTGTAGTTTAGATTGCATTCATTTGTTATATATGTTGTATAGAATTGCATTTACTTAGAGCATGCATTCATTCATATCATTTGCATTTGCATTTGTACTTCAATTTCCATAAATCCAAAAATCCAAAAACATGTATTTCCTTTTTATTCCTACTCCTACATGTACATTGAGGACAATGTCCAAAATAAAGTGAGGGATGGGAATTTATACTCCAAAATACATAAAAATTTGAAAAAACTCAAAAATATGTTCTTTAATTTCATAAAAACAAAATTCATAAAAATTTAAAAATTACAAAAACCAAAAACATGTTCTTTAATTTAGTAGTGTAGAATTGTATATACTTGTATTTTTGTTCTCTTCTCACATAGATACGACACTGCACTTGAGGCATTAGTAAGGGAATGTGAAGATAGCTTGGTATGATCGCTCTAATCCCTATTTCCCTTCCATTTCTTTTCATTACTCGTATGAGGAGGATGAGCTTACATGTCAAGGAGGATGTAGTGTATTTTGTTAATACGGTTTGTCTACCTATGTGTTGTTAGGAGTTGCATTTAGATTACATGGCATACTAGATGGTAGAAGCATTTGCATTTAGACTTATATATATGTAGGTTGCATCATGGCATATAGTTCCATTTAGAAAAGTTTTTGAAAATGCCTAATTGAGAAATTTGACAAGTGTGCATAGTCCATTGTAGATACGCTTTCAACTTTTAACACTTTGTTCACTAGAATAGTCTTAAAACACCCTTTTTAGTGTCATTCTAGTATCGTTTGACTCATGCACAAGAGTCTAGTCAAGAGTACCTTATGGCATGATAACTCCTTCGCTACCATTTATTCTAAGGTGACCCTCAATGCCATGCAGCTGTTCTTTCATTTTTACCATCTATTATTTTGTCAACCAAAAAGGGAATGGGCACAAAATCATCAAATCGAGTTCAAGTTCAAATCGAAGTCAAATATTGCAATTGCATCAATGAAATGAGGAGAAAAAAAAGTAGACTCCTATGCTTTTATAGAAGTACCCTTGATACAAATGGGGTTACTCTAAAAAATGTTCAAAAATGCAAATCAAAGGTTGAAAATTGCCAAGTCAAAAAGGCCAAATCATCAAAAATGGCAAAGAAATGTTCTTAATGTCAAATGCTACAAAAATTTTGTGTGTGTGTGTGTGGGGGGGGGGGGGGACAACCCAAATTCAAACTACTATCGTGAAACTCATATACTTTGAAACCCTTTCATTCGTTGGTGGTCTTATATTTAGTGCATGGTGGAGAGGGGATGAGCCTTCCTTTTGTCTAGGAAAGAGGGGGAATTACGTGATTCTACAGTGTTTCTAATGCTATAAGTACCCTATTTTTGACGATAGCATTTTGTAATTGTGGACGAACGTAACCTAGTCCGACACTACTAGGAGGTGATTTACTTCTATCCTTTTACACTTAGTAGTTTGTAGAACTAATATCTATAATGGAGTACGTGCCCTTAGATTATTTCTCTTTTAGTGCTTCCGCCACTTAGATGAGGAAAGTGGCTATTCTTTTGTAGGCATCCATTATTTGTTTTGTGTGCTTAATGCTTGGATGTATCGCCATTTTGGCAAGCCCTGCCTTGCCTTGCGAGAAGGCATCTTACCTCATGGATATCTTGTTGTGAGTTGAAGGGGGTGGAGTGATATCCGCTAATTATCTCACATCGGTTATATTATTATTAGGATAGTTTAAAAAAAGGTTTAGTTCTAGTCACCTCTTTACTCGGGACGAGTAAAGTTTCGGTTTGGGGATATTTGATGTGGGTCATAATTACGCACATTTATTCCTCTAACTAAGCCTAATTTTGCATACTAAAATAGCATTTCATAGCCATTTTATTCGTCAATTGCTTCCTATTTGCCTTCCTAGTGCATTTTGAATGTCTTGTAGGTGATGTGACTCATATTTATGCACATTTAGTCCTCGAATTAACCTCGTTCCCATGCTTTCTATCAACTATTAGGGTCATTTCTAATCTTTAGTTCCCTATTTTGCATATTCTTTGAGGTTCTGTGTCCTTGGTAGGAGAGGATTGCTAGCCTTGCATTTATGGAGCTAAATGGATCGCATCTAATGACCAAGCATCGAAGAGGAGACCAATACTAAAGGCCTAAGCAAATAAATCAAGAGAATTGGGCGATGATGAAGATCCCCACGACCCTTAATCAATCCCCACGAAGTGTTAGGATGTCAACATAAGAGGAGGAACCATGTTCCAGGATTCGGGCATCCCGAGCTCAGGACGAGCGTCCCAGCCCAGGATGCGGGCATCCCAAGGCTCAGCTCGCGCGAATCTCCTTTTAGTCCTGAGCATATTCAAGGCCAGGACGCGCGTGTCCCTGGGGAGTTGCTACTCAGGACACGCGTGTCCCTACGAGATTTGCAAATCGTCAAGCTTCTCTTAGGGTCTTAATCGTCATTTAAGTCCTTAGTAACACTAATCCTTGTACTTAATTTTAGTATAAATACCCTATTGTACTACCTAGATGAGCATCAACCTTAGAATCAAGTCCTAATCTCATTCTAATCTCTTAGTTTAGTCTTAATCCAAGTTGTAATTCACATTTTAATATTAATCACATCTTAATCTTTCCTTAATCTCTCAATTGTTCTTAGTTTTAGTTGGGTAATTAGAAGATTATTAGGGCTTTATTGGAGGATTGACAACTCTCCATCAATCATCAAGTTTCCTTCTATTATTCTTTGCTTTATAATTGGATCATCTCAAGTTGGTATAATCCCTTTTACCTTTGCTTAATTATTGTTAATTACATTACTTATTCATCATGTTTTACTTTGTTAATATGATTGACATCCTTATTAGCATGTTAAACTTGATCAGGGGTGAGTAGTCTCTTAGCTAGGGTTAGTGGGGAATTAGGGGAATCAATCATGAGATTAGATCAAAGCTTAATTTAATATGCTTTCATAATTAAATGCTTGCTTGTTGTGATTTCAACCTATGCACATGTTATGTTTGATGAAATGCTAGACTATGAAACCTTGCATTTTTTACCCATCTCTTATCTTTTCAATGAGGCTTGTAAGATATAAGCCAACTCAAGCCTTGTTCGACCATGCATAGAGTTGAATAGGAAGAGACTAAGTCGACTTGTAGGTGTTGTAAAGTCTTGATCGACTCGGTTCCGGGACCTAAATCTTCCTAGGAATTGTAAGATATACACTAACTCGATTCCATCACAACAATAAGTTGCTTGCATCTATTTGAGAACATGTTTGTATGATCTATTTCCATGATTCCCTTATGAACCCATGACACTCTAGTGCCCTTAATCAATTGTTTACAAACCCCTTTTATTGCTTTACTTTTTTTTCATTCATCTTGTTGATTAGTTTAGATTACATCTCATCTCAACCCAAAATTGTGACACCCTAAGACATAACTACTTGCAATTGAAATCTTAAATCGATACTCGTCCCTTGGGATCCGTCCTTTGCTTATCACTCTATTAAGAGTAGTTTTTAAAGATATAAATATTGTTTTGGTTGAAAGCTTTAACGAGCAATAACGACTACACACCAAAAATGGCGCCGTTGTCGGGGATGATGTTCAATTGATTTTATTTTCGTTAATTGTTTTTAGTTGTGTCTTTATTTACCTTGGGGAAGTCAATATCCTCAAGGTTGTTCTAATCATTTTATATTTGTTTGATATTTTGCATGACTAAGAGATCACAAGGTAATCCATTACCTATTTATTTCGATATTGAAAGGACCTTAACCAACAATAGAAGAGTTGATAGGGGTACTTCAAGAGTTTTGGGTATTAGAGAGATTGTGGACATTCAACCAAATAACATTAAGTTTGTCAACCCTTTTGCAAGAGAAGGAGAGGATAAAAAAATTCCAAACCAACCACAAAATCAACCTACAATGCGTAACTTTTCATCTCATTCCGTACCAACCGAGGAGAACCTACCAAACGGTACTCCTACACCACCACATTTAACCGGTAATTTCATTGCCAAATCCGCATTCATAAAATTAGTTGAGAGAAGTCAATTTGGAGGGATGCCTAGTGAAGATCCTCATTTACATATGGAGACTTTTTGTGACTATTGTGATACAATTTCTCAAACCGGAGTTACTCAAAATCAAATTCGGTGGGTGTTGTTTCCTTTTTTCTTGATCGGAACCGCAAAGCAATGGTTGAAGATCCTAGACAAGGCTACCCTTGGTATTGATTCATGGAAGAAGTTAGCACTTGCCTTCTACAAGAAATTCTATCCTCCGGAGAAGACTAACATGTTGAGAGCCCAAATCACCGGGTTTAAGCAAAGGGATGAATAATCATTATATGAAGCATGGGAGAGATTTAAGGACACTTGTCGTTCTTGTCCACACCATGGACTTGGTGAATGGTTCCTTGTTCAATGGTTTTGGAACGGCTTATATGAAGACTCACGCAATGTGCTTAATATAGGATCCAATGGGAGGTTCACCGAAGTTGATGAAAACCAAACATGGACCAAATCCCAAGAGATGGCGGTTCATAATTCCCAATATAGTAGGCCTCGAAAGGCCACTAAAGGAGGAAAGAATGAGGTAGATTCCATCACACAATTGGGTGCTCAACTAAGTGCTCATAACGACACCATCAACTTGAAGTTTGAGAAGGCTATGGCTAAGCTTGATGAAGCTTCCAAATCACCCAAACAACATGTCAATGCTATGATGGCATCATCCTCAATCCCAAATGGACTATGTGAAAGTTGTGGAACCTTGGGACATGATCAAAATAAATGTAGGGGACAAATGAACAAGTGAATGCTTTCCAAGCATACAAGAATGGCACCCCTTATTCAACTACTATAATGAGAATACCAAATTCCATCCAAATCTCTCATACAAGAGCCAAAATGTTCAAAATCCTCAACCAACTTACACCCTACCTCCAATGTGAAATCAAACTCAAAGACCCTTTTTCAACCAAAGCAAAGGATATCAAAATCAACCTTCCTACAACCAATCCAATAACGAAAGCTTTGATGTTCAAAAAGCGGTCCTCCAAATGCAAAAGAACAAACAAGAATTCTTCACCCAAATGCAAAAAGATAGCCAAGCTAAAGAAACCACCATCAACAACATACTTGCCCACACCAAAATGTTAGAGACTCAAATGACTCAACTAGCATCTTATAACTCCCAAAGACAAAAGGGGAAATTATCTCCTCAAGGTAACCCCCCCACAAGACATGGAACGGTTAGTGCCATCCATTTTAAGAGTGGTACAAGATATGAGGGACCGAAGAGGCCAATTGATGAAGATATTGTGGAAGATAGTAACAAGCAAAGAGTTGTGGAGAACTCTAAGGTAGTTGAGCCTACTACCAATTAACTTTCAAAGAAGAGAAATGAAGAAAAGGCTAAGAATGTTGATAAGGAGCCTATTGTGATTAGACTTCCATTCCCAAGTCGCCAAGCTAAGCCTAAGCTTGATGAGAAACTTGCAAAGTTCATGGAAATTGTGAAAAACTTAGAAGTCTCAATCCCATTCACGGAATTGATCAATCATGTTCCGGCTTATGCAAAGTACATGAAGGATATTCTTACCAAGAAGAAATCCATCCGAAAGTTGGAGACTATTGCCTTTACCAAAGTGAGTAGTGCTATTCTTCAAGGGAGTTCCCCTCCGAAGCTCAAAGATCCGGGAAGTTTTTCTATCCCATGTGCCGTTGGCGACACTACAATCAACAAGGCATTGTGTGATCTTGGAGCAAGTGTAAGTGTCATGCCATACTCGGTATGTAAGAGTCTTGGAATGGGAGAGCTCAAATGCACCAACATTACTCTTCAAATGGCAGATCGATTGACGAAGATACCTCTAGGGGTATGGAAGGATGTGCCCGTGAGAATTGGCAAATTCTTCATCCCGGTAGACTTTGTCATTGTAGACATGGAGGAGGATTCTAACATTCCTATCATATTAGGAAGACCTTTCTTGCATACCATTGGAGCGGTAATCGATGTAAAACATGGAGAGCTCACACTTGAAGTAGGGGATGAGACAATTACTTTCAATCTTGTCAAAACCATGAGAGCCCCGTGATTACATGAGCCATGCTTCATGGTCGATCACTATAGCCGAGAAAGTGATTGGAAGAAGTTAGAATCTATATGCAAAGATCAAGCCAAGGGTAATGAAACATCACTCATATGGAAGAAGAAAGAAGATGACATTCAAGTAGCTCTATTCGGAGAGCATGGAATTTTCAAAAACAACAATGAGAGCTTGAATAGCTCACCCATCATGACAAGTAATGAAGAAGGCCTCATTGGCCATAAGGAAGGAAAGTTGCTCTTGTTAACTTATGAACCACCCTATATAGGGGAGAAAGCAAATGAAGTTTGTGGTCTATAGGACGATGAATTTGAAGGGTTGGTCAATCCCTATATTGGAAATGCTATGACCTTGGACCAAGGCTTTGTGGATCCTTCTCAACACTTTGACTCAGACTACAACAATGAAGAAACCGATGCACAAAGGTCTATGCAAGATCTTTACTATGAGAATGAACAAGCCTTTGACTACTTCTACAGGGTGTTGAGTATCATTAATAACACTTTGGCTTTGCCCCTTGACATCTCATCTAAGAAAGGAGAGTTTGGTGGAGTCCTCCCTAAACCACCATTTGTAAATATTCTAACCCCTTAACTAGCATTTCATTTCCTTTATTGTATTTTTGTCATTTTTGCATTGCATTTTCATGCTTTGTTATAAAATTTTTGATATGAGAGCAAGTGGGGGAGGGATTTTAATGTGTTTTAATGTGTAGTGTTTGAACAAGTGTGGGGATAGCAAATGCCTAGGCTAACCAAGCTTTTGTAGTACAACCCACAATAATTAACAAGGAAAGGAAGAAGGAATGACGCGGGAAGAGGATCCCCACGAGCAGACCTGAGCTCGTGGGAGCTGAGGAATAAGACGAGCAAAATCTGCCCGAGCCAGTCTTGAGACGAGCGTATCCAGACTCAGGACGCGTATCCTGGCCTTAGGACGTGGGAGCTGGAAAGCTTCAAGTCTTGGTAGAAATTCCTGTAAAAGAATCTGCCCGAGCTGACTTCAGGACGCGGGTCCTCCAACTTCAGGACGCCCGTCCTATTCTCGAGTCGTGGGTCCTGGGAAGCTACAAATTGTTGAGATTTTCCTGTAAAAAAATCTGCCCGTCCCAAAGGTAAAACGAGCGTCTCACCCAAAAATCCGCTCAAGCCGACCTGAAGACGCCCATCCCAGACTTGTTTTGCCCTTTGAGAAATTCCTGCAAGAAAATCCGCGCGTCCTAGGCTCAATCCACCCGTCCTAGACCTGCTACATAGCATAACACGGGATTTTTTCCCTACTTCCCAATTCATTTACCTCTTTCAAACACAAACACATATATTTTCCCTCACTTCAACCTTCAATCCCCTCATCCAAAAACATCAATTTCTCACCAAAATTCACCACAATCAAATCAAAACTTGCTCAAAACATAATTAAATTACTCCTTCATCAACAAAAGACCATCTAATCATCAATTTCCTCACAAATTTTGTCAAATTTCTAGGGTTTGGGGCAAAATCCGAAAATCCCTAATTGATTGAGGAATTGATTGAAGTTTGAATAATCAAGGAGCATTCATAAATCATCTTGGTTTGTTGATATCAAATTGATAAGGAACATATAATGGCACGGACTAAAGGCGGAACTAAGGTACCCAAAACCCCAAATTTGTCAAAGAGGCAACAAACTCTTCTAGCATCAAAACCTTTGGTAGTAGCTCAACCAAGGGAGCAAGTCCAAGAAATCGCCAATCCCATTGAGGAAGCTACCCCTTCTTTTCCGGTTGTGGAACAATTGCCAAACTATCCGGAGGTAACTTTCTTATCCGACAAACATAGGCTTGCATTTCAATCCCTTGCCAAAAAGACAGTTTTAGCTACCAAGTTTATTTGCCAAGATACTTTGGAAAAATTGGGTGTACTTGAGCAATCTAGAGCATTTTTCGAGTCCATGGGGTTGAAAACCCTGTTTGATATGAATGAATTGATTTACCCCTCATTGACCATGGAGTTCATAAGCTCCTTGATGGAGTACAAGGTAGAGACTCGAAATTATGTTGAGTTCCGAGTTGAAAACGAGAGTAGAAGAATGCTTAAGGGTGAATTTGGTAAATTGCTTGGACTTACGAAATTTCATCATTTTGAAAAGAAGCCTTTGAAGTACGATGCCGCACCCCTATGGAAGGCTATAACCGGTCGTCAATTTGATTCCTTCCGGGAGAGCCATGCCTTGTATGTTCACCATCTGGGTACAAGAACTTGGCATAAGTATGTGGCTAATACATTAATCGCTTAGAAGGGAGCCAACCACTTCACCGAACTCGATTTTGTCTACCTCGAGTCCTTCTTGAATGTTAATGGAAAGTCCACCTGAAAGTACAACATTCTTCAATTATTGATTGAGTGGTGGTTAGATATTGATAATGGGAAAGAGGGAGCGGCCTTTATTGTAAATGGGGGCTTGGTGATAAGGTTAGCTAAACACTTTAACTCGGAGTTCAACAAGGATAATACCTACAAACCGGTTAAGGGAAGAAACCTTCTTGACATGAGTACTTTGATCAACATGTTCCATCGGGTCAAAAATGATAATCTTGATCATAAATTTGAATGGCTCATCAAGGAAGCCAATTCCATTGTCTTGCCAACCAATATTTGCCGTTTCTCCGCCCATCGAACAAACTACCTCATTCTCGTCTCCAAAGAAGCCGGATTGATAATCAAGCAACAAAGGGATCTGATTGCAAAGCCCTCCTCTTCCACCGTTTTGACTCCACCCTATCCTTTTGCCTACCAAGAATTTAAACCAAGTGGCTCTAATGTTGTGGTAGACAATGATTACTTGACCTAGTTGATACAACACTTTCATAGAGAAGCTTATGATGACCGGGTGAATGCTTATCGTGCCAAATATCCACCACTACTACATCTTGCTAAGCAAGGACTTCTTGACTCTTCATGTCCTTTGCCTAGTTGGGTGGATAAGAAAGTGTTATTCCCTAGTACTTCTCAAGATGTCAACAAGGATAGCCGGGTGGTTAATGGAGGGGAGATTGTTGTTGAGGAAGATGAGAAAGGTAGTGGTTATTGCCATGAAGAAGAGCAAAGTCCGAATTCCGATGATGATGAAGTTGGTGAATCCTCCGGTCCAATGGAGGTGGATAATGATGAAATTGATGATGATGATAACAATTCCGATGATGATGATGCCGGTAATGAGACCGATGATGATGATGATGTCGCAATGAGCGACAATTGAGGGTTGAACAGAGCTTAATGGACGAGACCTAAAGTGCGGGGTTGATTGCTTAGCATCAACCTATTCCATTGTGAGTCTCCTACCCCTCCTTTAAATTTTTTTTATCTCTTGTTTTTAAATTTTCCCTTGATCATTTGTAGAGTCATTTTGGGCTCTTTGTAGTTTTGAGTTTGGAGTCCTAGCACCATTCCAAGGACTCCCACCTCGGTCCCATTGAGGTGTTTAGCTTTTTGCTCCCATTACAAAGAGTCCAAAATGACAAATTATAATTGATGCATTGCATTCTTACCTTGTGCATGAACTCCCTCTATTTTTGCACTAGCAATAGTGTTTTGTTTGGTTTGGGGAAGTTCACTCTCAAGGAATGCGAGTCAATTCAAATTGGCTCTCCAACTAATCGAAAGCATGCATCATATAGGATAGAGTAGATTGCATCACTTGTTATATATGTCATATAGTTTGCATACTAGTTTAGAAATCATGCATTTTCATATATATTGCATTGCATAATTTCCTATCATATTGGCCATTGAGGACAATGCCCATACTAGTGTGGGGATGGGAAATTCTAACTTAGCATTCAAAAATCGAAAAAAAGATAAAAATTCTCAAAAATCCAAAAACATGTTCATTCCCTTATAGTGTAGAATTGTACATATTGTATATATTTGTGTTTGTTTGTCACTCTTATCATATAGGACTGACTACGCCACATTCGAGGCATGAAGGAAATAGAAGACCGCATGGTATTATCTTTCCAAATCTCCTTCCTCTTTTTATATGTTAATGACAATGTGGCTTTATTTTGGTTGATGCGGTACAAACCAATGTGTTGTTAAGAGCTTGCATTTAGTTTATATGGCATACTAGTTGATAGAAGCATTTGCATTAGGTTGTATATATGCTAGTTGCATCATGGCATATAGTTGCATTCTAGGAAATTTTTGTGAAAACATCTATTTGGGAAGCTTGATAAGTGTATATAAGGCCCTTGTAGATAATTTTTCTTCTTGAAACTTTTCTCATTATAATATCTTCAAAACACCCTAGGATGTGTCATGCGAGTATCCATTGACCCATGGACTAAGGCCTAGTCAAGAGTATCTTGTGGTGTGATGACTCCTTGGCTACCGTTTATTCCGAGGTGACCCTTGAAAACATGCAACCATCTTCCGCTTCTAAAATATCTTTCACACAAAAAGGGAATGGGCACAAAAATTCTCATTTTGAGTTCAAGCATCAAAATAAAAATCAAGAAGTTTGCACAAATTGCATCAAAGAAATGAGGAGTACAAAAATGACAACTCCTATGCTTCAATAAAAGCACCCTCGTTACAAATTAGGGTGACTTTGAAAATGTTCAAATAATGCAAAAATAGAAAATTTTGCCAAGTATCAAAATACCAAACATCAAAGAAATGGCAAGAAATTATTCTCAAAATGTCAAATACCACAAGAAATTGGGGGGGAATAACAAATCAAAAGCAAACTACTATTATGAAACTTAAAATCATATTGATCCCTTTATCCATTGATTCCACTTTTGTGCATGGTGGAGAGGGGACGACCCTGCTTCTTGTCTAGGCAAGAGGGAGAATTCCGCGATCCTACAGTGTTTCTAACACCATAAAGAGTCTACTCTTAACGAAAGCATTTAGCGATTGTGGACAAAGGTACTCTAGCTTGACATAACTTGGAGGTGATTTGTTGGTATCCTCCTAGGCTTACTAACTTGAGGAAACCATATCTATGATGGAGTGTCTACCCTTAGATTGCTTCCCTTTTAGATAATATCCGCCACTTAGATGAGGAAAGTGGCTATGCCTTTTTGTAGATGCATCCATTACTTGTTTTGTGTGCTTAATACTTGGATGTTTCGCCATTTTGGCATGCCCCACCTTGCCTTTCAAGAAGGCATCTTACCTCATGGATGTCTTGTTGTGAGATGAAGGGGCGGAGTGAGACCCGCTAATTGTCACACATCGGCTATATTAGTAGGCTAGTTTAAATAAAGGCCATAGTTTTAGTCACCTCTTTACTCGGGACGAGCAAAGGTTCGGTTTGGGGATGTTTGATGTGAATCATATTTGTGCACATTTAGTCCCCGAATTAACCTCGTTCTCATGCTTTCTAGCAACTATTAGGGTCATTTCTTCTATTTAGTTCCCTATTTTGCATATTCTTTGAGGTTTTGTGTCCTTGGTAGGAGAGGATTACTAGCCTTGTATTTATGGAGCAAAATGGAGCTAAATAAATTGCATATAATGACCAAGCATCAAGGAGAAGACCAATACTAAAGGCCTAAGCAAATAAATCAAGAGAATTGGGCAATGATAAAGATCCCTATGGCCCTAAATCAATCCCCATAGATTGTTAGGAAGTCAACATAAGAGGAGGAACCCTGTCCCAGGATCCGGGCGCCCCGAGCTCAGGACGAGCGTCCCAGCCCAAGATCCGGGCGTCCCAAGGCTCAGCTCGCGCGGATCTCCTTTTAGTCCTGAGCATATTCAAGGCCAGGACGCGCGTGTCCCTGGGGAGTTGCTACTCAGGACACGCGTGTCCCTACGAGATTTTCAAATCGTCAAGCTTCTCTTAGGGTCTTAATCGTCATTTAAGTCCTTAGTAACACTAATCCTTGTACTTAATTTTAGTATAAATACCCTATTGTACTACCTAGATAAGCATCAACCTTAGAATCAAGTCCTAATCTGATTCTAATCTCTTAATTTAGTCTTAATCTAAGTTGTAATACACATTTTAATATTAATCACATCTTAATCTTTCCTTAATCTCTTAATTGTTCTTAGTTTTTGTTGGGTAATTAGAAGATTATTTGGGCTTTATTGGAGGATTGACAACTCTCCATCAATCATCAAGTGTCCTTTTATTATTCTTTGCTTTATAATTGGATCATCTCAAGTTGGTATAATCCCTTTTACCTTTGCTTAATTATTGTTAATTACATTACTTATTCATCATGTTTTTCTTTGTTAATATGATTGACATCCTTATTAGCATGTTAAACTTCATCATGAGTGAGTAGTCTCTTAGCTAGGGTTAATGGGGAATTAGGGGAATCAATCATGGGATTAGATCTATGCTTAATTTAATATGCTTTCATAATTAAATGCTTGCTTGTTGTGATTTCAACCTATGCACATGTTATGTTTGATGAAATGCTAGACTATGAAACCTTGCATTTTTTACCCATCTCTTATCTTTTCAATGAGGCTGGTCAGATATAAGCCAACTCAAGCCTTACTAGACCATGCATAGAGTTGAATAGGAAGACACTAAGTAGACTTGTAGGAGTTATAAAGTCTTGATCGACTCGGCTCCGGGACCTAAATCTTCCTAGGAATTGTAAAATATACACTAACTCGATTCCATCACAACAATAAGTTGCATGCATCTATTTGAGAACATGTTTGTATGATCTATTTCCATGATTCCCTTATGAACCCATGATACCCTAGTGCCCTTAATCAATTGTTTACAAACCTCTTTTATTACTTTACTTTGTTTTCATTCATCTTGTTGATTAGTTTAGATTACATCTCATCTCAACCCAAAATTGTGACACCCTTAGACATAACTACTTGCAATTGAAATCTTAAATCGATACCCGTCCCTTGGGATCCGACCTTTGCTTATCACTCTACTAAGAGTAGTTTGTAAAAATATAAATATTGTTTTGGTTGAAAGCTTTAACGAGCAATAACGACTACACACCAGTAGGGAAGAAGAGAAATGAGGCGGAATTCCCTTCTCTTGCTTATACTCGGAAGCTTGTTGATGATCTTGGATGGATTAGTATGAAGAGGAGGCAAGAATAGTGACCAAATATGATAGGAATAAGGAGTATATGGAAGCATCATAAGCATAAAAGCAATAGGAAAAGAACTGCTGCTCAACCCGCTCGAGTTGGGAACAACCCGCTCGAGTTGGCCAGTGACACGCTCGAGTCATACTCAACCCACTCGAGTTGATGCCCAGACTGCTCTATCTCGCACGGATGCTCTTGAAACGTACAAGGGATTAATTCCTTCGACACATAAGCATGTTTCCTAATCTACCCCTGCTTAACCTAATGTTGTACCCACTATATATACTCCATTTGTAATAATTAAGGGATTAAGTTCTCTTTGATTAGATTAAGCTCTCATTAGGAGTAGATTAGACTAGATTAATCTTTAATCATTCCACAAATTGTACTTTAATCTTTCCTCAATTATTTTCTCAAACAATCTTAGATTTAGCCTTGTACTTGAAGAATTCTTGGGTTTGTATTGGGGAATTGACAACTCTCCACCATTAATCATCAAAGGGTTTCTTCTATTGTTCTTCAATTTCCTTTGTTCATATCAAGTTATTTACATTTGGATCTCTTGGGTATGTATTTCAAGACTAAGTGACAAGTCTCCATCTTTATTCAAGGATTCTTCTTTATTTATTTTCATGTTTACTTCCCAAGTTGGTAACCTTATTAATCCCTCTTTATTTACTTGTTAATCTCTTGTTTTATTACCTTGCTTAATCATCATGTTCAATTATGTTGTGATGTTTGACACCATTGCTAACATGTTCACCATGATAATGAGTGAGTGGTCTCTTAGCTAGGGTTAGTGGGGGATAGGGGAGTAATTGTGGGATATATCTATGCTTAGTAAGTTCATATGAATTCTTGCTTATTGTATTTTCAACTTATGCACATGTTATGTTTGATGAAATGCTTGATTGACAACCTCGCATGATTCTCTTATCCTTTCAACAAGACTTGTAAGATATAAACTAACTCAAGGCTTGTTAGACCATGCATATAGTTGAATAGGGAGGACTAAGTCGATATAGGTGTTTTAAAGTCGTGATTGACTCGGCACCGGGACCTAAAACTCTCTAGGAATTGCAAGATATAAACTAACTCGATTCTAACAATAATAATTGCTTGCATCTATGTAACTCATTTATGGTATCTTACCATGATTCCCCTATGATCCCATGATCCCCTAGTGTCTTTTATCGTTTGTTCACATCCTTAATTTTGTTGCTTGTTTTACCTTTCATTGCTTTTTATTGCTTTCATTAGTTTAGAACCATCAACTCAAATCAATTGTGACAACCCTTAGTACAACTACAATTCGATTAAACAATTTGAATACCCCCATCCTTTGGGTTCGACTCTGACTTACTTGCTATGCTAGTAGTTTGATATAAATGTGTTTGATGGCGGATAACGACCCGTCATATCAAAACTTTTGAAATCCAAGGCAACTGCTAGAAAGGCTGTAGTTTTAGATCAACAGAAGGAAATTGATTCTCTAATTGAGCAATTAAAAGAATCTAAAGCTCAAATGACTAATATTAAGAAGCAACATTCAGATGTAGTGTTTATTTTTAATAAGAGATTTCAAGACTTTCGTAACAACTTTAAAGAAAATAATGATGTCAACCATTCCAAGTGTCGGGAAGAAATTAAAACCTTAAAAGAATTACTTCTGCATGCTAGAAAGGTTCATAACAAATGGAATGGTAGCACCAATGTCTCAAACTTCTTAACTGAACAATCTCACAAGAACATGAAAATGGGATTAGGACATAGGTGCTATGGACGCAAAGACCACTCTAAATGCAAATCAACTCCTTCTGAACGTGACTTCAGAAAAAGGAAATATGTTGATCTACCTGAATATTTAATTTGTAATTACTGTGGTCATACGGGTCATCTTTTAGAAAATTGTGTCAAGCACATGAAAGACTTCGATAAGTGCATTAAATTTGTTAAAGCTTCTGACACACTAGAAGATGATTATATCTGTCCTACCTTTAAACCGAGTTGCGAGAAGGATAGAAATAATGACTTTCACTGGTTCTATAATATGGGTTTTGATCATGCAAATAAAGTAAATGAACCCAAGAAAAGGCAACATCCTAGATAACCAGAAAGACAACAACCTAAGAAACCTAAAGTGCACCTTAAGACTAAGATGCCTACAAGACAACCCTGTGAATTTTCCAAACGAAAACTCATTAGACAAGTGTGGGTTAGAAAGGATATGATCTTTAGAGTGACTAACGTTAAAGGACCCAACTTAGCTTGGGTACCTAATAATTGTATTTGATCATTTTGTAGGTTGTGGTGAAGGAAAACAATCATTGGTATCTTGACAATGGATGTTTAAGACACATGACTGGTAATAAGAAGTTGTTTCTTTCACTTAAACCCTTTGACGGAGGTAAGGTTACCTTTGGTGACAATAAGAAAGGTAAAGTGATTAGTGTTGGTAAGATTGGTATCTCCTCTTCACAAACTATTAGTGATGTTTATTTGGTAAGTAGTATCAAGCATAATCTACTTAATATATCTTAATTATGCGAAAAAGGAAACAAAGTTGTTTTTCATTCTAATGTTTGTCGTATAATAGTTGAAGGAACAAGTAATGTTATTTTGAAGGCCAATGTAAGAAAAATGTGTATATGGTTGATTTAAATGCTATTCCTACTAACTCTTTTTAGTGCATGAAAGAAACATTAGATGATCCTTGTTTGTGGCACAAACGGGTTGCTCACATAAGCTTCCCAATATTAATCAAACTTAAAAGATGGGACTTGGTGGAAGGTTTACCCAAAATCAAGTTTGATCAAGAAAAGCTTTGTGACATATGTGCTCGTTCCAAACATGTTAGGTCATCATTCAAACCTAAAAGAGTGGTAAGCACAAAGGAACCACTCGAACTCGTGCATATGGATCTTTGTGGCCTAATGAAGGTAAAAAGTAGAGGCGAATCCAGGTTTGTCTTTGTTCTAGTTGATTATTATTCAAGGTATGTATGGCCTATCTTTCTTAGTTGTAAAGATGAAACTTTAGACGAGTTTGCAGTACTAATGAAATTTGCCTAGAATAAGTATAAGTCTAAATTAGTTTCTATTCGTACCGACCACGGCATTGAGTTTGATAATCAAGCTTTCATAGAATTTTGTAGGGAAAATGGTGTTGAGCATAATTTTTCAGCACCACGAACTCCTCAACAAAACGGTGTCGTGGAATGAATGAATAGGACACTAGAGGACATGGCGCGTACTATGCTTTTTTGTAGTGGTCTTCCTCGTAATTTTTGGGCAGAAGCTATTAGTACTGCTTGCTATGTGCATAACCGAGCAATGATTAGACCCATCCACAATAAAACTCCCTATGAGCTTCTTAGAGGACGGAAGCCAAACATTTCTCACCTTTGTTGCATCGGGAGCAAATGCTTCGTTCATAATAATGTGAAAAACAGATTAAGCAAATTTGATCCCAGAAGTGACGAGGCTATTTTCATTTTATATTCTAATTATATTAAGGCCTATAAAGTCTTTAATAAAGGAACATTATGCATTGAAGAAAGTATACACGTAATTTTTGATGAAAATGATTCCTTTGATAAGCCTATACTGGATGAAGAAGAAGATGTGAATGAACCGGATTTTCGTTTATCTAGAGTTGATCCTCTAGAGTTAGATGAAGAAGAAAAAGAAATTGAGGGCACAAATGATGAACTTGAAAGATCTTGAAATAATGAAGGGAAGAGAGCTAAGACTGCAGTTAATGATACTACAAACTCCTCTCAAAACAAGAGTTTTGAAACTGAAGTTATAGCTGATGATGCTACAACTTTCAATCCAAACCCAACCCAAACATAGAATCCAGAGTTATACCTGTTTCTACTACAACCCTAGGATTGAGTTCATGGGGAACAACTCTTGATTCCTAATCATTCGAAGAAGGTAACTCAAGCTCTATTAATGATGAAGTGGCTCAAGTTTCTAAGAAATGGAAATTCAAACATTCTCATCCAATAGATAGCATCCTTGGAAATCTGAAGAAAGGAGTTCAAACTCGAAGATCTTTGAACAACTTTTGTTCATTTATTCTTTTCTTTCAACCATAGAACCTTTCAATATCAAAGAAGCTCTTGCAGAATCTGATTGGATAATCACCCTGCAAGAAGTGCTACAACAGTTCAAAAAGAACAAAGTTTGGCACTTTGTTCCGAGACCAAAGGATCAAACTGTAATTGGCACAAGATGGGTGCTTAGAAATAAATTGGATGACACAGGAGTTATTGTGCGAAACAAAGCAAGATTCGTTGTGCAAGGATACAATTAATAAGAAGAAATTGACTATGATGAGACCTTCGCTCCCATTGCTAGACTTAAGGCTATTAGACTGCTAATAGATTTTGCTGCTCACAAAGGACTTAAATTATTTTAGATGGACGTTAAGATAACTTTTCTTAACGGATATCTGTAAGAAGAAGTCTTTGTTGAGTAACCCCCGGGATTTCTGGATAACAAGTTTCAAAGCCATCTCTTTAAATTAGATAAAGTTTTATATTGGTTGAAACAAGCTCCTAGGGCTTGGTACGAAAGATTATCCAACTTTTTACTTGAAAGCAATTTCAAAAGAGGATCTGCCGACAAGACCTTGTTTTTGAAATCCGAGGGTTCTAATTTGTTAGTTGTTCAAATTTACGTTGATGATATTATTTTTGGATCAACTAATAATAAATTGTGTGTGTACTTCTCAGAATTAATGACCTCAGCATTCGAGATGAGCATGATGGGAGAACTCAAATTCGTAATAGTACTACAAATCCAACAAACAAGTGAAGACATTATAATTCACCAACAGAAATACATCAAAGAGCTAATCAGGAAATTTGGCATGGAAAACTCACATTCTATGTCAACTCCAATGGTCCCAAAATAAGAAAATAACTAAAGATGAAGATGGTAAGTCTCTCGATAAGACAACTTATCAAGGTATGATTGGCTCGCTTCTCTATTTAACTGCGAGTAGACCAGATATTAAGTTTAGTGTATGTGTTTGTGCTCGATTTTAATCGTGCCCTAAAGAATCACATATGATTTCAGTGAAGAGAATTTTGAAGTATTGATTGCGTACGTCTAAATTATATCTATGGTATCTCATGGATTGTAGTTTTGATCTCATAGGGTATTCAGACGCACATTATGCAGGTTGTTTACATGATAGAAAAAGTACTTCTGGCATAACTACGTTTGTTGGACCATGCATAATATCATGGGGGTCAGAGTGTAACACCCCCATATACCAAGGTGCCTTACCAAGGACCACCCCAGCATATAAAGGTCCTACCATCTCGGTTGCCCGAGGTAAGTAGATCAAATAAATAACATAGAACATTTATTAAATGTCTTTTACAAGATAAACCAACGTGCTAAGGATTACAACTCTAACAATTAAAGGAACTACTAAGCATGAGTGACCGCGGAAACTAGTTAGACAGCGTGATGACTCGATTCTATTCCATTACCCATAAGCATCATATCAAGCAGTACCTCGTTCACCAACTGCTCACCATTCCCGAATAGATCACCACAGTTTTGAAAGCATAAACGGGATCAGTTCACTGAATAATTAGGATAAGAAATTACAAAGAAAACCAATACATTTCAATACAATCATAGAATCAACCTCCAAACTCCATTAGTAATCAGTAACCGACTACACACTCAAGTGTGTAGCCCTGCCAGATTACCTATCGCAACAAGTAATCCTCACCGCCAGTGGGGGACCGCAGTATTGCCCACCTAAGCCCCGCTCATCGCAACGAGCAATAACCCATGTCCATTAATGTGCACATCCTCCTTGTGATGGGAACTACAAGGGGCGAATCAAGGGCGTGAAGCCATTTCCGAAGATGACTCCACTCAGCCGAGGACGCACCTCCAGAACCATAGACAAACAACAACCAATCCAAACATCCAAGAAAGACAATTCCAATAATAATACTAATCATGTCAGTACAACAATCAACATCGTCTTAAACCAATTAAACAGGCGACTGAGTAGGGAACCCTGCCTTTTCGCTATTGCATGAAAGTGCGTCCACCATGCAAGCCAAGCAAGACTCCATGACGAACCCTACAAGTAACACCCAGATCCTATCACGAAACTTTTCAATATCCACTGAAAGACAACAACAAATAACAAACTCACCTTGTGGCGTAGACCGATGCTGACGACGGTGACAACTTGACTAGGTTACTCCATGCATAGACCGTCACTCTTCCCGGATTAATGTTCAAGGCCATTCTATAAGTGTAGGGTGAGATTAGATGATAGAGAGGGAGAGAGAGAATAGTTTTAGAAAGAGAAAGGAACCGTCGGAAATCAATTGGATTTATGATTACATGTTTTATAATTACACGTGGTGATGGAGCGGGTCGTTGTCCGCCATCAAACACATTTATACCCAATTACTAGCATAGCAAGCAAGTCGGGGTCGATCCATGGGACGGGGGTACTCAAATTTTTCAATCTAATTGTAGTTGTGCTTGGGGTGTTGGAGTAAGTGTCCCCGACAATAATGCGATCACATTGTTGATCATATTCAGATCACATGTTTAAATCTCATATTAGGAATACATGAGGGAAAGTTATACTTCTTAGTCAACTGGACCACACATATCGGTAATGATTGGCTGGCTAGAGCTTGACATTACTGTCGTATGACGGTGGTGGCCAGTTGATCCCCTAAGGTCATACCTATAGGGTAATGCTCTTAATTGATTATTTAATTAATCGTATGCCGATACTGGTTAATTAAATTCCTTAAAATAAACGAGTGATTTTGTGAGTAAAATTACGTGTCTTATTGTAATTTGATTAAATAAGATTCGGTCTAAGTAATCGAATTGTTTTATTGTTTAGATTAAATTATTGTTTATGAAACAATTAAAATATAGAATGAATTGCCTATTATAAATATAAGAAGTTGTGATTTATAATACTATGACCCATTTTAAGTAATTGTAATTGTGAATTACTAAGTTAATTTTGTGTGTGATTTATTTCATTTATTTAATGATTTTTTAATTAGTTAAAAATGCATTATTTAAATTACATGTTCTAGTAACATGACCAATTGTCACACTATACAATTTTGCATTGACAAACTTAAAATGGACCCTCATTATATGGGTGTCGTGTGACATAAGAGAGGAAGGGGTTTGTGTGCCTTAAAATGTTTATGTTAGTGGGTAACATAATGATTGACCCTAAAAATAGGTTTGCATGCCTACCACTCATTGAGAAGAGAAAGAACAAAAGTTGTTGGGCACTCTAACCCTTCCAAAAACCGGTGCCCTCCCCTATGAGGCACTCAAGTAGTGTGCTCTTCTATTATTCATTCATTTTACAACACAAATAAGATATGTGACATTTTGAGAGTTTGTCAAAACTAACTCTATACTTTGAGAAAGAAAAAGAGAGCAAAAATCTCACAAAACTCTTCCTCTTGACCGAAATATTCAAGAGCTATAATACAATTATTTTGTATCAATTTTAAGGTAGTTTACATTAATACTAGTCTAATATTAATTTAAACTATTAAGGGTATCATCTAGGTACAATCTTTAGGGAGAGATTCTATACTTGAATCTTTTTCATCCATAAGGAAAGCTCAAGAACTAATTAAGGTAGGTGACCTTACTAGTGCCCAAATATCCGAAATATCAAATGTAAGGATCCGAAATTCTCCTTACTCTTCTATTTGTTTTGCATGGATAAGATCTTGACTCAATTTTATGACTAAATTAATTATTCACATATTCAATATTTAAAGTAAAGAGATTAATGAATCCCAACAAGTGGTATCAGAGCACGAGGTTGTTGCATGCAAAATCAGGTTTGTTTTTCCGAGTTAATTAGTTAACAAATAAAACTTGTTATTTAGGATTTATGAAAATAAATCACGAAAAAAAAAATTTGCATGTTAAATTTTCCTCGTCCTAAATGGATTTAAGGTCATATAGGATGATTTATGGATTTTATTGTTCATTATATATATTATTGGCATTAAAATGTGATTTTATATGAGAAAAATGTCAATTTTGGACGAAAAATAGTTAAACTTTGAATTTTTCAGTGATTTTTGGATATGACTTCAGAAATATAATCTACTGGTTGCATGTTAAATTTCGTGTAAAATAAAGTCATTTTGCATAAAATATGAAATTTATACGTTAAAGTTGAATTTAAAAGGGTTATTAGGTTAATATGAGTTAAATTTCGAATATGGTCATGAAAATTTAATATGTTGTCACATGCATCTTTACTCAATGTGTGTAAAATGTTTAGATGGATTGAACTCCTTTTGCACGATTTATGAATTTTTGAGTACAAATTCAATAAATAGTGACTTAAATTAGCCTATAATGCTAAAATATATTTCATGACTTAAGAAAAATTTCTAATGTTGCTTATTTATCCCACTTTTCATATCTAAAAGTGAAAAGTTGATTAAATTATTTTTCTTATGCTTTAATGATTTTATTTGTCAAATTCGATAAACCGCAAGGATGTTTTTCTCGAAAGATTTTCAAAATTTTTAACCTAAGTTTTGAACATTATGAATGTCATGGAATTATTCCAGAATGTTCAAGAGTTTAAATTTCAAATTTTGAAATTATTTCAAATTATTTAAGTTTAATTTGGAGTTTTTTATATATATTTTGAGTCCAAATGAACAATATTAGAAATTCAAGTTGAATTATTGTCGAAATTTTGTGAAGACTAAATTTTATGTCCTCAAAGGTTAAGGTAATTAACTTGAACATAAATGTGATTTATGAAATGTTTCATGATTTTAATAGTTAATAATCATTCAAATCCATAAAACCGAGAAAAATATACGATATTAGCTCTATAAAGGCGATTAGGCATAAAATTAAGCATGTTCATATATATTTTCATGCTGCATTTTATTTATGATTGTCATATTTTTGATTTATATAATTTTTGAATTATGTAATTTTACTTAGTATGGCCTTAGTTTTTAATTGGTATTACCCGGAATGTATGGGAATATCGATTCGGTTGTAATTTTTGTAATCTCGTATCACCGTTTTGTAATTTAATAGATTACATTTTTTTTCAAATGTATAATAGGAATTTATGTAATTTTTAATTATTACTTGTAATTCCGGAGATCCTTGAAGACGGTGCCATTAGGAAAGGCGTTCCGACAAGACCGTGTAGCCTTGGAATGCGTGCTAAGTGATGTTCAAGGGACTAATGGAGTTGGTTTCCAAATTTTTAATAGTTAATTAAATTTTCTTTTTAGGATGGCCATACTAGGATTTTATGCTTTATGTTTTGCATTTATTTATATGTTTGCATGCATCGCTAAATCGCCATAACTAAACATGCATTTTATTTTATCGAGTCATCGACCGTGTCAATTATAATTATTGTAGTTCACCGCTTTAGTTCACCTAAAATGTGATAGATAATAAATTGACAAGACCTCTCACTAAATAATAATTGAGAATTAGCCTTACCAAATAGTAGAAACCATGAATCCCAATTTCATAAGGAAGTAGGCTCGGCTCACCGGGGTGCTAAACTTGTTACGTTGGGTAAGTGGGTAATAAAATGTTATTACATTGAAATTTCGATTGAGCTCAACGGAAGTATTCGTGACCGTAGTCGCATGTGTTACGGGCTAAAGATAAATATTAGAGTAATTTTATCGACCGAGAGTTATAGAAGTAGAATCGATTAAAGAGTTAATCTATCGAGTTATATTGATAAGGGATGAATCGCCTCACCGTGCCCGAGTTAATATGAATTTGGATCACGGGATCATTTATAATAGTTGGGTGGAGGTCACTATATAAACTTTTAAAACTTGTTTAAAATGTTTACAAGTATTATCAAAACAATAGATGTTTATTAATTCCTTCATTTTTATTTTGTAGTCAAATTTGTTTTCTCTATTGCAATGGCAACTCCAAATTGAAACGCAACCACTAGCTCAAACACTCTCACCAATGTTTCATGGCTCCGATCCTTCATAGATCGTTGTAAATTAGAAAAGAATGGGTCAAATTTCGCCGATTGGGACGCGCAACTTCGCTTGGCCGCGGAGGGTGACGACAAGCTTCGTTACCTTACCGAGGTCTCTCCCGCCGCACCTAGCACTAGGTCTACCCCCGCCGCTAGGCAAGCCTATGAGACTTACCAAAAGGAGTCCGGCGCGATCAAAAATGTGTTGATCTTCTCTATGGAGGCCGAACTCCAAAGGAGTGCTATAAAGATTAGCACCGCCTATGAGATCTATACGAAGCTTGTGACCATGTTTTCACAAGCTCCGAGAATCATTCAATATGAAGCGGCTTCCGCATTCTTTGATCTCAACATCAAGGAGGGCCTAAAAGTAAGCCCTCATGTGCTCAAGTTGATGGAGCATGTTGAGACCTTGAAAATGCAAAAGGTAGAGATTTCCGAGGAACTCATCATTGATCGAATTCTTCATTCCTTGAACAAGGTTAAAGCATATGTCAAATTCAGGGTGAATTTTAATATGCAAAACTTGAAAGTATCCCTCGATTAATTGCACAAAATGCTTGTGCAAGCCGAGAGCGACATGGGGCTAAATGCTAGCACCACCAAGGATGTGCTCAATATTAATCAAAAGAGCAAAGGTAATTTCAAGAAAGGTGGCCACAAGGGAAAGAAGCAAACTCCCTAACTCCCTATAAGAACAAAGGAAAGGCTTGTGAAGCTAGCTCCTCAATGCCCAACACCATCACAATAGTGGTATTTGTCCCCGGAGGGGGGCCCCTTGTGATGATTACCCCCTTTTTATTGTAATTAGGACATCCTAGCAAGGACAAGGGAAAGAAAAATAAGCCTAGAAGATCTTGATGGAAGCTAGATGCAGCCGCCCATGGTGCTAGGTCTATGGAAGCTTGGCTTTATTTTGTCTTTATTTTTATGTTGTATTATGAAATTTTTTAGAACTATTTTGATTTCCTCATTCGACTTGGAAATTTGGCTGTTTCCTTAAACAATGGTTGTATTTTGGATATTGGTGACTTGGTTTGCAACCCAAGTCACTTATTTTATCGTATCGTTTGTTCTAAAATTTGTCATCATACAATACTTGCTTTCAGAAATATAAGAATATAGACTTAAATTGATCAAATAGACAATTATAATGGTTGAGTCATTATATGTCCATAAGCTATGAACTAGATTCTCCTTATGCCTTTGTGACCAAATTGTCACAACTTACTTATATAAGATCAATTATAAAATTATGATTGAGTTGATGAACTCACACAAGGGAACGTTGCCAACCTTATTTGATACATCTATCAAAATTAAATCACCTCGTCTATACTATCCTTTTAATATGTCTCGATTAAATCACTATTAAGTTGTTTTGTGGCTAAAAAGCTATCTTTGAAGAAAAAGCGCATTTTTCCTAAAGATAGAGTAGGAGTGAATTTAGCCACAAACTCTTCGCATAGAGGAGACCAAAAGAAGATGTTCTTGAGAACACTACGTGAGGAGACCAAAAGAAGATGTTCTTGAGGAAATTACGTGAGGAGACTAAAATAAGATGTTCTTGGATTGTAAAGAGAAAGACTCTAGAGGGATATAACTAGAGATTTTAATATTCGACATTTTACTTAAAGAGCCTTATGAAACAAAAATGATATCTATGCAAGTAAATGGATTTATTTGGGATTGTTGAGACCAATCCAAGGTAAATAGATATTTATAATTAAAGGTTGCATAGAGTGGCATGTAAATGTCTACAAAAGCTAAGTTAAGTGTTAACTATGCTAAAGACTCAAAATCATTGCTATACTTCATTATGAAATAAGTAAGTTATTAAGACAACTTTCCAAAATGGGTATTTTGAAAGGGATATGTGAATGACATATATGGTTTTAACTAACACTTTGAATAGAAATGATTATTTCAATTCATAAAATGTTTCGAATGAGTTGTCAAAAACGAAACACGTGGAATTCAGTGGGAGTCGGTGATAGTCATGTTTAGACATGAAGTTTAGTGGGAGAAATCATCCTTCATGAATTGCATAACATATTACTCATATAAAGAAGTATTTAGGTTTTCAATTCTGGATGATATCGGACATCATGTGGATCTATTATAACATGGGATGTTGGATTGGCACTTAGATAGGTATCTTATGTTGATAATGATCCTTCATCTTAAGAGATTAACCAGTTAAGTAGGTTATTCACATCGATGAATATAGAATTACCATGATAGAGTCATGGTTATTTATCGAACCTAAGAACTAGTGTTTACATAATTCGATAACCAATGTTTTCGCCATTGGTATAGTCATATAATGCCATTATACACATGTCCTAGATGAATTAAATGCTTAGAGCATGATAAGTCGATAACAAGTTAACCCATATGAGAGTCATTGGTAAGCCTTAAGGAACCGTAATGAATTCTCAAGGAGAACTAATGGTCTGTTCTGGAATTTGGAAGGATACTTAGTTGTGTGTTAAGAGGTTACACAAACTCAAGTTTCCGAACTCATTTGGATTTGTAAAAATCCTAGGCAATTATTGACATAAGGAGTAAGAGACTAGCAAAGTGTATTTTATTGTCATCCATTGCAAAAATTCTACAAAATGACCTAAGTACGTTGTGATTAGGTGGTGAACTTCAAAACTATAAATAGTGTTGTCCACCGAAACCCACATTACAAGTTATGTGATAACAGTAAGAGCTTCTTTCAAGTTAAAGAACCTAAGTCTAGTATGAAGTCTAGACATGTACTTAGTAAATCTCATGCTATAAAGGATAACATGAAATTGAAGGATATCGCAATTCACTAAGTTTGAACACTTGATCACATGGTATGATCACAAGCTAAACTTTTATTGCGTTACACAAGTGCATGAGTACGCTTATGATTATAAGACATATAATAGTAATATGGTATTGACTACTTATGTGTGATAATCACATTTATTGTTTGAGTTATCGTTAACTCATTCTGTACTTTGCTACATCCAAATGGGATTGTTGAGACAATATTGAACCCCATTAAAGCGAACTAGATTAACATAGTATTCGTCCCTAGTTACTTACATGAAGTGACATCTCGAAGTAACTAGAGTGTGATGCAATTGATGGCAACTTCAAGTGCCATAGAGTCATAAGAGATGACTAGTCGATCAAATAGGCAGACTGTGAGGGACACTCTGTCGGGCTAATGACCGCTTATAGAGTTCTGGCAAATTTATATTACCTGGTCGTGGCGAGAACGACTACGGTATTCTTATGAGTCGATTCTTTGACTAATGACTGTTCACCCAAGGTGGCACAGTTTCAGAGTAACTTTGATTTATGTTCCTACGACCTTCGTAAATGGGGTCAAATGGGCTTATTTTGGGTTATGATGAGCTGTGGCTAGTCGAAGGGAATAGTGCAATAGGAATTGTCCACCCCCTTGTCAGGGTTAAAACAATATCTCATGGCCACTCGAGGAGTAATAAACTGGAAATGCGTGGCCACGCTCGGAAGGTATCTACGGTAGATGATTCCGGTCAATCAGTTATTCTCCAGATCGAGGAAACCACTCTCGATACGATCACTTGAAAGTACGACCTAAAGTACACCTTGCATTGAGTGGGAGATAATAATAGGACAAGAGAATTGGTGACACACACTTGTCGAGGACAAGTGGGAGATTGTTGGAGTAAGTGTCCCCGACAATAATGCGATCACATTGTTGATCATATTGAGATCACATGTTTAAATCTCATATTAAGAATACATGAGGGAAAGTTATACTTCTTAATCAACTGGTCCACACATATCGGTAATAATTGGATGACTAGAGTTTGACATTACTGTCGTACGACAGTGGTGACCAGTTGATCCCCTAAGGTCATACATGTAGGGTAATTCTCTTAATTGATTATTTAATTAATCGTATGCCGATACTGGTTAATTAAATTCCTTAAAATTGACGAGTGATTTTGTGAGTAAAATTACGTGTCTTATTGTAAATTGATTAAATAAGATTCGGTCTAAGTAATCGAAATGTTTTATTGCTTAGATTAAATTATTGTTTATGAAACAATTAAAATATAGAATGAATTGCCTATTATAAATATAAGAAGTTGTGATTTATAATACTATGACCCATTTTAAGTAATTGTAATTGTGAATTACTAAGTTAATTTTGTGAGTGATTTATTTCATTTATTTAATGATTTTTTAATTAGTTAAAAAGGCATTATTTAAATTACATGTTCTAGTAACATGACCAATTGTCACATTATAGAATTTTACGTTGACAAACTTAAAATGGACCCTCATTATATGGGTGCCGTGTGACATAAGAGAGGAAGGGGTTTGTGTGCCTTAAAATGTTTATGTTAGTGGGTAACATAATGGTAAACCCTAAAAATAGGTTTACATGCCTACAACTCATTGAGAAGAGAAACAACAAAAGTTATTGGGCAGCCTAACCCTTCCAAAAACCGGCGCCCTCCCCCATGAAGCACTCAAGTAGTGTGCTCTTCTATTATTCATTCATTTTACAACACAAATAAGATATGAGACATTTTGAGAGTGTGTCAAAAATAACTCTATACTTTGAGAAAGAAAAATAGAGCAAAAATCTCACAAAACTCTTCCTCTTGACCGAAATATTTAAGAGCTATAATACAATTATTTTGTGTCAATTTTAAGGTAGTTTACATTAATACTAGTCTAATATTAATTTAAACTATTAAGGGTATTATCTTGGTAGAATCTTTAGGGAGAGATTCTATACTTGAATCTTGTTCATCCATAAGGAAAGCTCAAAACTAAGTAAGGTAGGTGACCTTACTAGTGCCCAAATATCCGAAATATCAAATGTAAGGATCCGATTTTATCCTTACTCTTGTATTTGTTTTGCATGCATAAGATCTTGAATTAATTTTATGACTAAATTAATTATTCACATATTCAATATGTAAAGTAATGAGATTAATGAATCCCAACATGGGGTTGTCACAATTGTAATGAGTTGATATTTCTAATCTAATAAAAGCAATGGAAAGTAAACAAGCAACAAAAGGAAGAATGTAAACAAATGACTAAAAGTGCTAGGATATCATGGGTTCATAGGGGATTCATGGGAGATGATCATACAAACATGTTCTCAATTATATGTAAGCACTTATTGTTGTGATGGGATCGAGTTGGTGTATAAGTTTACAATCCCTAAGAAGGTTTGGTCCCAGAGCCTAATCGATTAGATTGTACAACACCTACTGTAATACTCCGTATTTTAATAATAATTTATAAGAATAATTTATGTAATTTAATAATTGATTAAATGACATTTCTAATAATAAATACAATTAAGACGTTAATTAAATAATAAACTAAGTGTACAAGTCGGGAATTGGGTTTAGCTAATATAATATGGGCCATGTGCTATTGTTTATTGGACCGAAACTTATTAAGTTGGTATGAGTATAATCGGGATTTATATCGGGAATTAATAATAATATAATATGGAAATAATAATAATAATAATATGGGTAAGTAATAATAATTATATTAATATCTTAATAATTAAATTAGTAAAAGAGATGTATGGTAATCCTACTTATGGTAAGACTAGTATAATAACAATAAAGAGAGAAACTTTCCTAAAATAATACTACCTTACTAGTATATAAGCAAGGCTAACCTAACCATAAATCTTTATTCCACATAAAAACTCATAATATCACATAAAAGAGAGAGAGAGATAGAGAGAGAGAGAGAGAGAGAGAGAGAGAGAGAGAGAGAGAGAGAGAATTAAAAGGGAAAAAAAGAAGAGAAGTTCATCATCTTTTATTTTGTAAGTTCATCTTTAATCTTTCAATGTTTAGAATAAAGTTACAGCAATTCAATAAATCTATAAGTTGTCTTAAACGAACTACCAGACTATCTTAAAGTTGTTGTCTTCAAAAACGTAAAGAATAGACTTAGGTTATTTTCAAGTCTTGTTGATGCCTATAAAATTCTGTAGCAATTGAACGTGTAGATTTTCCAAAATAAATTCGTTATGAACATGTCGACTGAGAATCTGCGAATGCACTAGTGGTCTAAAGTTTATTTTGCAAACCTAATTTATAAATTGAAATTGAGTTGAGTCTTTTGCAAACATTACAATTGGAGAGTCTAGATGATGTTAGGATTTTGTTTCACTTGAAAAGGATTTGTTAAACGTTTTTTAGAGGTCAATACTTTTTATGCGACGCAATTCGTCAGTATTTATGATTCCTTCAATAAAACCCTGATAAGTCTGGAATTTGAAGAAAGTCTATTTCACAAGAATTGTAGATATGTGTCTTAGTGTTCCAACCTCACTAGTCTTGCATCGTTTTGATTTTTGATGAATTAATTATGAATTTTATAGTGAGGCTGAACAGTGCTGTAAAACGGTAGAATTAGAGATTTAGCTTTGAAGTTGTCAAAAGGATTAGGACGTGATGGGCATAGGATAAGTGCATGATTAGTTGGTTATATAGTGATTGTACATAATTATGTTATGTAGGTTATGAATTGGTAAAGAATCAATTTTGATTGCTTGTGTGACTCGTGTGACTCGAAGATTTGCAAAAAGGTAGGATAACTACTCAACTCGTCTTGTCTTTGTTGGCTTGTGGAATTTATAAAAGTATTGTGAAATTGGATGGATTAACGGATGTGAAGTATATGTCATGGAATTATATTTTAGTTATTGGTTTATTCATATTGTTTATTGGATACCTCAGATTTGGTCTGGGACAAGTTATGGTTATTGTTAGTATTACATATCTCTGAGTGGATACCTCAGCCTCGTGTTGAGATGGGTTATTGTTATTGTATTGTCATTGCTATATATCGTAATTATTGGATACCTCAGTTTTATACTGGGATGGTGGATACCTCTTCGGTTGGGATGGTGGATACTTCAACTTCGGTTCGAATGATGAATACCCCGGGCTAGGGATTGGCGGGATGAATGGGTGTTTTGGGTGATGAGCTCAGTTTTATTGGCATTGCATATTATATCATTTTACCTTGACTTGTTGTTGGTTATTCCAACTCAACCCTTGGTTGACGTGTTTGCTTCTGTGTCAAAATAAAATTGATGCCTGCTTTAATTGATGGCATCCTGTGGTGAACCATTTAATATTTCCGGTTAAATGGGGAGCAGATTTAAATAGCAGGTTTTGAGTTAGCTGGATATGGGGAGCTTGGGCGTGTGAGCTTTCGGACCCGCAGGAGTCTAGATCACAAATGTAGTTATATCACTAATTTAATTTTCGCTGCGAGTTGTATTTATTTTTACATTAAGTTCTAGTTGATTAAAAATTGTAAGACATATGTAATCTTAAAGTTTTTATTTAAAGTACTTTGGTGAGTTGGACTTTGTTATCTACTACCTCGGGTAACCGAGATGGTAACGATCTCATTTACTTGGGAATGTCTAGCTAAAGGCTCCTAAATAAATGGGGGTGTTACACCTACAAGTCGACTTAATCCTTCCTATTCAACATTATGCATGGTCTAATGAGGCTTGAGTTGGTTTATAAGCTTACAAGCCTTATTGAATAGATAGGTGATGGACCAAAAAATGCAAGGATTCATAGGCCCGCATTTCATCAAACATAACATGTGCATAAGTTAAAATGACAACAAACAAGCAAATAAATTATGAAAACATATTAGATTAAGCATAAATCATTCCCCATGTTTCTTTCCCCTAATTCCCCATTAATCCTAGATAGAAGACTACTCACTCATTATAAACAAGGATAATAAGGTTGTCAATCATATTAACAAAGCAAAACATGATGAATAAATGAAAGTGATTAACAATAGTTAAACAAGGATAAAGAGAATTATACCTATGAAGATGATTCCAAATAATAAAGCAAAGAATAATAGAAGAAAACTTGATTGATTGATGAAGAGTTGTCAATTCTCCAATAATAACCCAATAATCTTCAATTACCCAATAATAAACTTGAATTACTCAAATTAAACTTGAACAATAATTAAGGAAAGATTAGTGTGTAATTTTCTGGAAAGATTAAAGGATAATCTATTCTAATCTACTCCTAATCTAATCTAAAAACTTGGTGCTTATCTAGGTACAATAGGTCTTGGTATAGACGGGTGGGGCGAACAGACGGGTAAATACCTCTAATAAAATGGGTAGGGGGGACAAGGTGGGGCACCCCCATTTGCCTCCCACTTTATGGTAAATGGGTATTTTGTGAGGGAAAATGGTATCCGTCTATACGTATAGACGGATAGTGTCCGTCTATAATGAGAATTTGTGAACTAGGTAATACAATGGGGTATATATAAATGGTACATCATTAGGTTAAGTAAGGGTAGATTAGTAAATAACATTGCTAAGTGTTGAGTAGGGAATTGCAAGTCTCTAGGGAGATGCGCATATCCTAGGACTGGAATGCTCATCCTGAGCTCGAGATGCGCGGATCCACAAACAGACTATTCTGAAATGCAAAGCAGCTCAGGACGCGCGGATTGGTCTCGGGACGCGCGGATCCCGGGACAGCTTGTCTATTTGAGCTCGGATTGTAAAATGGACGTCATTTCCTCATCCGGACGCCTATTGGAGTGATTCAAAAGCCTAGACCACTTGATTTTTCGACCTCGTTTCATCTAGCATACTTTCAGAGCCATAAAATCAATCTTGGTTTGGTTCCGAGCAATTTCTTCTTGTAATGGCTCCCTTCTCGTCATCCTTGCTTTTAAGCCTATGATCCTTCTATATACTCTTTATTCCTATATCCTTGGTCATCATTCTTGTGTCCTCTTCATACTAGTCCATCCAAGATCGTCAACAAGCTTCCAAATATGCACGGGAGACGGGAATTCCGCCTCATTATCTCCTTTCCTATAAGACATATAAAATACACTAGGAAAGCAAAATAGAAAGGAATTGACGGATAAAATGGCTATGAAATGTAATATTAGTATGCAAAATAGGTTCAATTAGGGGACTAAATGTGCACAATTAAGAGTCACATCACATGGACTGGCGAAGTACTCGGTCGAATATAGGTTTACTCGGTCGAGTACGCCACACTCGGTCAAGTATCTTAACTACTCGGCCGAGTGGCCCCAGCTAGGTCGAGTAACCAGTTACGTTGACCAACTAACCTCTCCCGTATCCCTTGCTAAGGCGAGTATTACACAAAGAAACAGAATTCAGTCGCCCTACCTACTGCTGAAGCCGAATATATTGTAGCTACGTTGGTATGTTCTCAATTATTATGGCTTAAGCAACAATTATCTAATTTTGGTATTAATGTTAGATGCGTTCCTATTTTATGTGATAATACGAGTGCTATTATTATTTCCAAAAACCCCGCACAGCACTCATGTACTAAGCATATAGAAATCGACACCATTTCTTAAGAGACCATGTAGAAAAAGGCAACATAAAACTTGAATTTTTTAGTACGGAAAAACAATGGGCAGATATTTTGACAAAGGCAATGGCTAGAGAACGTTTTGAGATTTTACGGTTGTAAATTGGCTTAATTGTGGCACCTAAACTTGTCATAAGTATTTCCGATCTTAGTGACTAACTAGAATTAGACGAGATTGTATGACTTAGTCCGTATTCTCCGCTGCGAGTATATTCATGAATAATATTGTATTAGATTACGAGAATATTGCGTCTGCTAGTTATATATATTTTATATCAATGTATAAACGAATTTTCCATCAAAATCATGCTCTATATCTTCCACAATATCTTTTTACCTAATTTCATTCTCTAACTTACCAAATTTTATCTTGAAATATTTACCCTAGATTTATAAAAAAAAAGGGGGGGAATCTTGCAATTTCACTTCCACACGCAGCCCATAACTATCCTACTCCTACCATAATTCAACTCCTATATTTTTTCATAAATACTCTTTACCTCACGTCTCATCACTATCACAACTCACGATTATTTTTTTCAAAACTCTCATCACACTAAACCTTCACGGCTCTCCATACGCACAACCATCATCACCTTTGCTCTCATGATGGCACCAAAACCAACCACCCAAACCACCTCACCCTCAACCCGTTCCACCACCAAAACCATAAAAACCACATGCATGCCTACAAATCCTTCCAAAAATCCTTTACCGCCAAAACCCACAAAACCAACCAAACCCGATCATACCCGCGGGGAAGCAAGTGTCGACGGTAAGACACTTAAGCTTGAGAAGGGTAAGTAGGGGTTTGTTGAAGACAATGCTACAGGGAGGAAGTGGCAGAGGCTGTTGTTTGCCAAGGAATAAGGCGTACTCTGTTTCGTGAGTATATGGTACATCCAACGGTTGCGGGTCTCGACAAAGTCCGTCTTACCAAAGGAGAAGGTACTCTTGTTAATCAAATATTTAAATATGGGAATCATGGTGGAAGATTCTATCCCGAGGCTTGGTATGGCAAGATTGAGGCCTTGAGATTCTGTCAACTTCTTGAAATTTCAAGAATGGGAGAAAATTTGTCGCTTTTGAGAACCGGTGTATCCGATTGAGGTAATCCAGTTTTATGCTTCGGTTTCAATTAAAGACGGAGTCTTGCATGCCATGGTGAATATCTATGAAGTCACCATCTCCATTGATGACTTTTGCACTATGTTTTCCGTCCCTGATGATGGGGTGATGATAAACCCAAGTGTAATGTGGGGAGGTGTGGCTGATGAAGAGAAGTTGGAAATTAAAAAGTATTTTGACAACGGTGCGACGTGAAATAGCAATGTGTTGGCGGGCTCCTTTTCGCCCAAGATGGAAGTTTTTCTTCAATTTCTTATGGAACACAATTATTCCGAGAAAAGGAGGACGAGATAAAGCTTCGAGTTATGAAATGGTCACGGTTCACTCATGGCTTGAGGGCAAGAAGGTGAGCCTTCCTTTTATTTTATTTTCTCGCATTATTCAAATGAGTGTGACTGTCACCAAGGAAAAGGTTTCCACTACCTTGGACTTACCTTACGGTATGTGGATTTCCCATATTTTGCAAGATAAAAGGGTATGAATCGCGGAAGTTATGGTGTTGTGGCTAAGGATGAGCTGTGTGATAAGTACTTTAAATTGATGGGTATTGCTGCGATTGGCATAGAGATGGTGTTCCAGTAAAAGAGTAGCCCGATTGTTAAGGTGTCGGAGGGTGTCTTGGCTAGTGTTGAAGCAAAATTGAACTCATTTATGATGAGTATTGCTGAAAAATTGGAGACTCAAGCCTCAGTGTTGGCTAGTGTAGTCTCGAGTTTAGGAGGTGCTTCAAAGAATGATGGGGTCAGTAATGCTAATGTGATGGCATATATGCAAGGTTTTGAAGGACGGGTTAAGATGTTGGAAAAGAGCTTGAGTGAAGTTCGTCATGAGGTGGTCCGTCATGGTTACCGTATGGACTATTTGGTGACTCAAGGTGGCTCGTTGATGAGGGATGAGAAGAGTGTTCAGGAGGAAGTAGCTACGGTGTTGAGGCAACGAAAGCATTTTCATTGAAGGTTCCTAATTTCGACACATGCCTCACCGCACAAGCTAATCATGTTCGATCTTGTTTTGATCGTCTTGCATTCCTCGAGTTTCGTACCCGTCCTGGCTACGTGAACCCAAATGTGGTGAACGACAAAATTCCTTGAAACTTTCCTAGTCCTACCATATGCTATGCCCCATCCATTTTGCTCCAAATAAGATTTTGTTTATGTTATGTTAATTCGGCCCATTTTGGCATAAACATCTATTCGGCCCATTGGCGTATTACTTCTTATCTTGGTTTGTATTAGACATTCTATATTTTGCATGCTTTCATCGAACTATTTCTCGTTTTATAATATGTGTTTGCCTTAATATTTTTCTCCTAGGTCTATATTATTCTAGTCGTTTTATGTTTGTTCTCGTCTTTTCGATGATGTCAAGAGGGGGAAGAAATGACCATGGTTTAAGTATTTGCCTAAGCTTGGTCCTTGTCAAGACCTTTAATCTCTTAAGGTTCTTAAGTGTTATAACTTTGAATATAAGTGGCTTGTTCTTGCGTTCAAATTTACTATAACTTTGATAGTATTTTGTTGAGGGGGAACTTAATCTTAGTTACAAACCATAGAGACTTGTGATCATCAAAAAGGGGGAACTTGTTGGATCGTATGAGTTATGTCTTTGTGTTTTGATAATGACAAGTGTACTTTATAATAAATATGTCTCTTGCTCGTAATCGTTTGTTAGTCTTAATTAGATTGAATTTGGTTACATTGAATATTTGTGAAGTAAGTTGAAGTAAAGTTATAGTTGTTTGAGTTATAACTTTGAAGAATCATAAAGCAACTTTGATGATGATCACTTCTAGACAAGATAAGTACAAGCATTAGGAAGCTCAAATTGAACAGCTTATTATCAAGATGAAGAGATGATCCATATACTTAAGATCTCCAGGAATATTAGCTAGTATAAGTCATCATTCAATAACGGTATTTTTAGAAGTAATGTTGGCAAAGTATAGTTATAGGTGTTTTACCTATAACTTTACTTGCCAAGCTTCTAGTTATAGTTGATTCACCTATAACTTTGAGCTGTTATATGAAGAACGCAACTTAGGGTTTTAAAATTTACATATTCGTATTCTAAGTTTAAAATCTTTCAAAAGAAAAGTGATTATAATAGAGTGAGATTTGAGCCAAGTTAGATCGAATGAATTTATGATTGTCCTATTGATTAGTAAAACAACTTTTGAGTTGTCATGCTATCTAGGGTTTTCTAGGTCATTCGTATATAAACCCTAATCTATCCAATACAATCAAATATTCTAGCTAGGGTTTTGCTAAAATGGACATGGGCTTATGAGCCGTTGTCTTTCACACGAAATCCCTTATGCAAGATAAAGATTGGATTAAATCATAGATAATATTCAATTTGAGATTTGTTTTCTCTTTTATATTATTAAGATTTATTCTTTCTTATCTTATAGAATATTGTTATTGTAAAGATAGAAACATAATATTTGTTTCTTACGTAGCATTCTACCCGAGATCTGACGGTTCCCTGGGGTTTTGTAAATAAAAAACCTAGTTCTCCTCTCTACTATATATACACGAGTACTTCAACATTTGAAACGAACTTTTCGGGCTATAAAATTCTTTTGAAAAAAAATCGAGTAAGCTTTACATTTAATCAAGTAAACATATTTTGTTCTGCATACGGAAATTATTTAGAAAAGTCGTACTTCATATTGCTAATTATTTGTAAGAATTACGTAATTGGATAATAGTGCTTAGATTCGTTATTATACGTTCAATTATGTGAGCATCAAAAGTACAAACAAACACTTTATTATTAGCGTAAGGTAAGTCGAGTATTTAATGATACTCAAAGTGAGTTACAACTTGAGTTAGTTGTACGAGTGGGTTGATAATTTTTATAATCCATAGAAAGGTACTAAAATTATTAAGCGAGAATAGTGGACGCAGGTTTCGACTTGTGAAACTAAACCACTTCAAAATCCCATCTGTCACTCGTGTTCTTTCCCTTCATCGTTTTATTTGTTTATGTTTTGCATCGATTAGTTAGTTAGTTAAAGTTCAATCGATAAACTTTGAATAATTAATTAATATACCATGATATATAAGGACAATCGAAAAAGTGGGCTTATTTACATATACTCAATTCACCCCCCCCCCCCCCTCCCTCTTGAGTATTTCGGATCGATAGACTCTTCACCCTTCATTTTAATCCATCTAAATCTACTGAGGATATGATACGTGCTTCATCCTCTGGTTGTCTCTACGTCAGTGGTTTTGGATATGATTCGAGCTTCCCACGTGGTATCTTAGGTAACCCTAGTGAAATTGCTGCCCCCAAACTTATGAAGAAATTGGCAGACATTTATTTCGCGACGGTTGCTGCTACCTCAGAGTCTGTTTTCTCTTTGACACCATGCGAGCTTGCTTTGTGGAAGTCTCAGCAGGGTTTCCACTCCTCTGATTGGTTGCGTGCGGTTCCTATCTCGGAGTTGGGTCAGACTATGAACGGGAGAACTTACCGTAGTGTGCTTGGGTATCGTCTGGGTGTTCCGTTATTCACGGTATCTAGGCCATGTCCTGCTTGCTCTCGGGTTTTTGCTGATGATGTTTTTCGGGACCACGCTGTTTCTTGTACTAGTACTGTGGGCGTTAAACATTGGTATAACCTCGTCTGTGACACTCTTTTCGACATCTGCTATAGATCTGGTATTTCTGCGGGAAAGGAGGTTGATATCGATTTGGTTGACGGGCATGGTGGTTCTCTTCGTCCTGCGGATTTGCTGCTATATTCTTGGGACAGAGGGCGTCATGTGTGTGTTGACTTGACACGGTCTTCTCCTTTGACTTAGACTGGGATGACGGATTTTGTGCCTGGTCGGGTTGTTGCTTATGCTGCTCAGCGTAAGTGTGCTAAGTACGGGGATTTGTGCGCGGCAGCGGGTTATGGTTTCCTTCCCTTCTCTTTCTCATCACTTGGGGAGCTGGGTTCGGATGCTGTTGCCTTGCTCAAGCGGATCCAGAAATTCTCGGTATCTCAGGATGCGGGGACTCGGATGGCCGCTTACATTTTTACTAGGCTTTGCTTTGCTGTTGCTAAGGGTGTGGGAGCCCAGATTGTCTCTCGGCTCCCCACCAATTTCATGTAAACTTTTATTTTTCATTTATTGAAAGCTGCGCGCATCCTTTTATAAAAAAAATTAAAAAAAAAAGAATAAAAAAAAAAAAAAAAAATAATAATAATAATAATAATAATAATAATAATAATAATAATAATAATAATAATAATAATAATAATAATAATAAGCTTTGCTATTGCTAAGGGTGTGGGAGCCCAGATTGTCTCTCGGCTCCCCACCAATTTCATGTAAACTTTTATTCTTATTTTAATGAAAGCTGCGCGCATCCCATAATAATAATAAAAAAAAATAATAATAATAATAATAATAATAATAATAATAATAACAATAATAATAATAATTGAATTTCTTAATAGTATATAACATAGTTTCCTAAATACCGCTCTATATGACCTACCTTATCACTATAAATAGATGGTATGACCTAATTAGTGACCTTATTCACTCATAAAATACATAATCTCACAATAAAGAGAGAGGGAGATTTAGAAGGGAGAAAAGAGAAGAACTCAGCTTATATTATCGTCTCAAGGTAAGACCGTCTTATAACTTAATGTATTGATTTTATAACCTTTATAACTCGCTTTCTAGACCACCGTAAGACTAGCCGTGACCGTGACCATGACCGTGGACCACCAGGGAGTAGCCAGAACCCACTAATGACCACAAGACCTCGGTAAAGGGGCTTTTTAGGCGGGTTTATGGGTGGTTTTTGCACACGATTAACATACGTTTTCACCCTTGTTTGTGATTTGGCCGGACTTGGGCCTGGGCAGTTGGACCCGGGGTTGTTGGTCGGCCATCGGGGATGCGTTAGGGTGGTTAAAGGTGGTGGGTAATTACCGGAGTTGTCGCATGTTTGGTTGTTTGTTGGTGTTTTTTACGAACCCGTGTGTTAGAACCCTCACAACTTGGCTAGACCTGACCGTGGTGAGGTGGCGCTTCTGATGGGACTACCCTGGTGGCTGATAGTGGTGTATGGTGGTGGTGCTGGTTTCTTGTGTTGTATGTATTGTGGTTGTTGGTGTCGGTTCGCTAGGCCATGGTTCGTAGCCAAGTGTAGAGGTGTCGATGGTGGTAGTTAGGATTGGCTGAACCCGTGGTCATGGGTGGTTGATGTGGTGGTGAAAAAGGGTTGTGGTGGTCGTGAATAGTGTTATAAAGGTGAGTTGTATAAGTTGTGTCGGTCTCGTATTTAGGTTGTTGTTACGGGGTTAGGGCGTGATGGTGTTGCCATGTTTGGGGGTGGTTGTCGGTGGCAGGACTAAGTCTGGGTTGTGAGCAGTGTTGGCTCACACTGGGTGTGGTTGTTGGTGATGTTTGTTAACGAGTTTGGTGATGGTACACAGGTTTTTGTGGGGTGTTTGGGGTTTTGTTTGGGTTTAACGTGAGTATGGGATGTTGGGTGTTAGTTAAGACGGGTCCAATTAATTATTTACTTGTTGTCTTATCGTCTTATAATTATATTAAGTTTAGTTATGGGTGAGGATTTGAGTTGGTTTGAGGCGGGTTATTAAATTAATATTTTACGTAGTAATATAATTCATATAATTAATTTATAATTAGTTTAATTGTGTTACATAATTAATTAGTTAGTAATTATAATTATTATAATTGTTTAATACGGGTTTGTAATTATTAAATAGTGTATTTAGGTTGTTGTTACGGGGTTAGGGCGTGATGGTGTTGCTATGTTTGGGGGTGGTTGTCGGTGGCAGGACTAAGTCTGGGTTGTGGGCAGTGTTGGCTCACACTGGGTGTGGTTGTTGGTGATGTTTGTTAACGAGTTTGGTGATGGTACACAGGTTTTTGTGGGGTGTTTGGGGTTTTGTTTGGGTTTAACGTGGGTATGGGATGTTGGGTGTTAGTTAAGACGGGTCCAATTAATTATTTACTTGTTGTCTTATCGTCTTATAATTATATTAAGTTTAGTTATGGGTGGGGATTTGAGTTGGTTTGAGGCGGGTTATTAAATTAATATTTTACGTAGTAATATAATTCATATAATTAATTTATAATTAGTTTAATTGTGTTACATAATTAATTAGTTAGTAATTATAATTATTATAATTGTTTAATACGGGTTTGTAATTATTAAATAGTGTAATCGTTTTATAATTTATTAATTAATGTTTGTGTGTCGTGGGGCAATTTGGTGTGTGGGTGCTCTTGTGGGATTGTTTGCATTTGGGGTGATTATTATAAGACGGGTTTAAGATCGTGACCTTATAATATAAGTTAAATAATTAACGTGATTAAATATAAATAGTTTAATTATGAAAGTGAAATAAATAGTTGGTAATAATAAGTATTTTCTATGCTAGGTGACGAGTTTGTGAAGGAGTATTACTAGCTGCATTATTTGGATTTCTTGAGTGGAATTGCTTGCCAGGTAGGATAACTATTCAACTGAATGCTTTATTGTATATCTGTTATTTGTATGGCATTTTGTGCTAGAATATATGTTGGATGGATTTAAGCCTTTGGCTGGTTGGTGATAGATGATTATTGTTATTGCATTGGTTATTCAGTTTAATACTGGCAGACATCCCTTCGTGGTGATGTAGATTATTATTGAGGTTGCATACTTTGGCATGGCATTGCATTGGTTATTCTGGTTATCTTGGCAGACGTCGTTATGTTCATCTTACTTCTGTCGTGGTGGTTATTCTTCTCAACCGCAAGGTTGACAGTGTATTCGTGAACACCTGTGATGAAGCATAAATGGGGAGCAGACTTGCATGTGCTTAAGATTAGCTGACTTGGGAGCTTATGGGGATACGTGAGGACTCGACCAGTTACCTAGAATTCTAGACCATTTAGCTAATTAATCACTTGTTTATTTCCGCTGCGAGTTGTATTAAATTTTATATTAAGTTTTAATTGGGATATGTTGTAATAAACATGTAATCGCTAAATTGTATTTAAAGTACTTTGGTTTGTTGTACTTTGTTATTCACTACCTCGGGAAACCGAGATGGTAACAGTCCTATTTATTTGGGGATGTCTTGCTAAAGGTCTCTAATAAATGGGAGTGTTACAAAGTGGTATCAGAGCAAAACGATCCTCAGGCCTAATCAATGAATATAATAATGAATTTAGGATGTGTCTAATAAAATGAACCCGGGTAGAAACTATTAGGAGACCTTTTGGCTTAGGATGAGAAGGTATCCTCACTCCGAACACCGGCCCTTCCAGTTTTGAACCGGTTAGCTTGAGAGATAATGAAGAGTGGGGTAATTTAAAATGAATGTTGTTTATTTTCTTAGGAGTCATTGCTTGCTTTAAGAGGAATTTTGTCTTCGTTGATGACCGAGGTTACGGGACGTAACCTTAATTTTTAAGGAGGGTGGAATGGATGAAATGAGGATTTGATGTTGAATCATTTTAATCCTGACCATGAAAGTAATTGTAAACCGATATTGATTATCTAGTTGGATGTTGTGTAATAGTAGTATTATGTCTAGTGATATGCGGTTATGTGAATCCCAAAACCATGATATTTACAATATATTGTGAAATGATTAAACTGGTGATATGAATGCTTTAGAGTAATACTAGTCGTGTGTGAAAGTTTGATGACCAAGATGGGTTGATACAAGTATAGGAGGGTGTTAATGAGAGCTTTTGACCTAGCAAAAGGAACCTAGCAAAAGGAACCAAGGGCTGAACCTTATTTTGTCAGATTTTTATCCCTATTTGATTTAGTTGCCTTTGATTTCTGTTTATCATCTAAAGTTGAAATTTTTATGAGTGATAACTCAGTGAGTTCTCTTTCCAATACCGTTGGTCTCATGTTTAAACGTCTTACGGTTTGAGAGAAATAAATATTTTAGTGGACATTGGTCAGAATGTTCCTGTACAGTTATGTTTTTGACAAACAATTTTGTAAAATTTATCATTTAATTTGTGCTTAAATTTTTGGCCTAATTCCAACTCCACTGTTTAAAATATTCATATATGTTTTCAAATTGATAAGCCACATTGCAAGATAATATTTTGATATTTAATAGTGATTTTTACATGTTGACCCAAGTTTTTGAGAAGTTGCTGATCGGATTCTGTTTGGACCAACTGAATTGTAAAAATCTTTATAAAATGGTTATTCAAGATTTGGATTTGATTCTTTTTCTCATATTTTGAAAACTACTTATATTTTCTAGAAACTATTAAAAATCAAAGAGGAATATAACGGTTACTTAATGGTGATTTTTGAAAGTTACAGCTTGACTTTAATTTCTGAAAACGCGAGTTTTACCAAAAAGTTCATTTTAATTGCTTTATCAATTCTTAACCTATGATAGTTGAGAGGTAGGAGTGATGATAGGAGGGCCTAAGGAGGACCTAAGGAGGGTAAGAAAGGATAGAATTGACCACACCTTATTTCGGTTGTAGGTAAGAATGTTTAAAAATAAATGTTAAGCCATCTTAATTCGGGTAGAAGCGCTTATGTTGCCTTGTTTTTACTTTTATAGAACCATGCCTCCAAAGAGATCTACACCTACACCCTCTACCATGTCCGAAGAGGAGATCGACAGTTTAATATCTATGAATGAGGCTTTAACTGCGGCACTGAAGGCTAAAGGGTGAGTTCAGGATCCAACAAAGATGAGTGCTAATATCGCTAGACACAACCTGACGAAGTATGACGGATTAGGTGAACCATATTTACTAGGAGATTGGCATAGGGAGTTTGATAACCTTTTTTAGTTGCTAGGATGTCTTGCGGAGCTACAAGTAGATCAAGCTGCTTACTATTTGAGGAGGAAAGCTGGTTTGTGGTTGAATCATACTAAGGAGGTCATAAGGGAATCTTGGGGGGAGAGTGATGAATCTTTTATCACTTGGAAGGGTTTCAAGGAGACTATGAGGGCTGTATTTGTATCATAACATATTAGGAGTAAGATGAGAGCTGAATTTGATTCTTTCAAGATGACTGATGAGATGTCGGTGGAAAGCTATAATAATAGGTTTATAGAATTGGCAGAATATGTGTCTGATTTGAACTTCAGTGACGAGATGCTAGCATTAAGGTTTGAGAAGGGGTTAACAATAACTATTAAGAAGAGGCTTGCAGCTGGTCAGCCAAGTACCATGGATGATGTTTATCAGTGAGTTGGGCACGCGGAGAGGATTGCAGATATGCTTAAGGAAGAGAAGAAAGAAAAGGAAGAGAAGAAGGAAAAGGGGGAGAAGAGGAAGAATGAGAATGCAAGTGAAGGTGCGGAAGGGAGCAAGAAGCAGAATACCAACCAGTTTCAATCTTATTTCTCTAATGGGGTGGCATCGGATGGTATCGGCCGTGGGAGTGGTGGACGGGCTAGTGTTAGTGGAGCTATTATTGTGAATTGTTTCAGGTGTGGGAAGCCGAGACATAAGAGGTTTGAGTGTAGGGTAAATTTGGGCAAGCAAGGGGGTGGCAAAGGAAATGGAGGTTATGGGAATGAAAACCAAAGGAACTACCAAACTCCAGTATAGAGTATAGACAACAATAGAAATGGAGGGCAATGGAGTACTCAGAGGAGCTACAACAATAGGCAAGACAATAGAGGTGGTCAGAATAATGGTGGGAAGACATTGGGAACAACTAGTACAGTACAAGGGAATGGGGAGAAGGGTAACTAGTATTTATTGAGAGGATTAGAGTCTTATTATTTATATAAGTATTTAAGTTGTTAGTAGTTCTAATAAAGTAGTAGTAGTTTTGAAACTTCGGGACAAAGTTTATTTTTAGGAGGGTAGAGTGTGACACCTCATGTTTTAAGTTTATTTTGTGATACATTTTCATGCTTTGAGTTAGTTTTGTGATACATTTTGATAAGTACGATATAGTTTGATAATGATTAAGTAAATTAATTATGTTGCAATGATCATAAGTTGGAATGGTACTCAGTTGTATGGATGTAATAGAGGGTCTGTAGTATTTCTGGGTGAACTTCGGGACGAAGTTCGTTTTAAGGGGGGAAGACTGTAATACCCCATAATTTAATAAGTATTTATAAGAATAATTTATGTAATTCGAATAATTAATTAAAAGACATTTATATTAATAATTGCAAATAATACAGTAACTAGTAATAAAATAATGGACGAATCAGAAAGACGTGTTGGACCGAGAATAATAATAATAATAATAATAATAATAATAATAATAATAATAATAATAATAATAATAATAATAATAATAATAATAATAATAATAATAATAATAATAATAATAATAATAATAATAATAATAATAATAATAATAATAATAATAATAATAGGATGCGCGCAGCTTTCATTAAAATAATAATAATAATAATAATAATAATAATAATAATAATAATAATAATAATAATAATAATAATAATAATAATAATAATAATAATAATAATAATAATAATAATAATAATAATAGTAATAATAATAATAAAAATAATAATAATAATAATAATAAAGTATGGAGATTTTATACCTGAATTATGATAGTGTCAAATCCTAAATTGCAGAATAATGGCGAACTCAAATTTGCAGAATAATGACGACTTCAAGTTTGCTGAAAAATGGCGACAATAAGTGACAGATGAATGATGGGGAAGTTGGAGGGGTGATGGCTGAACAGTAAAATAAGAGAGAAGAGAGGAGAAAGAATAAAATTATGTTTTGAATTATGTTTTAGAAAAGTGTGAATTGTGTAAACGTGGGGAAATGAAATTGCATGATTAATGTCATGCATGGGGAATTGGATGTGTGCTTTTTCTTCTTAAAATCTCAACCATCCAATTTTTATGATCCAAGGGCTTAGGATTGGACTTAGCTACTTATCTAAGGGAAAGAGACTTAGATGAACCCATTTATATATATATATATATATATATATATATATATATATATATATATATATATATATATATATATATATATATATATATATATATATATAGAGAGAGAGAGAGAGAGAGAGATCTTGCGAGTTTGGTTTCTTATGGTGAGTTGTGAGTTTGCGCTTTGAAATCTTAACCACTTGATTATATTAGAGATGAATGGCCAAGATCTAATCTTACATGTCATATAAAACCACTTTCATTTACTTATTTTCTCTTTTTTCTAGTGCTACTCTTTTTTTTTTACTTTAATTTTCTTTTCTCTTTTTTTTTTTTACCCCGTGTTATTATGCTTTTTTTTTTACAACTTTGATTTTTTTTTTCTCTTATGTTTTCTCTAATTTTCTCATTATGTTACCTTTTTTTTATTTTTCTTTTTGTACCAGATTTTTTTTTACTTGATTTTTTTACTCTTATTTTTTACCTCGTGTTATTATGTTGTTATTGTGTTTTTTTTTACTTTGATTTTTTAACGACTTTGATTTTTTTTCTCTTTTTTTTTACCACATGTTATTGTGTTGTTATTGTTATTCCGCTGTTATTGTGATGTTATTCTTCTGTTACTTTGATTTTTTTACGACTTTGATTTTTTTTCCTTTTTTTTTTACCACGTGTTATTGTGCTGTTATTCTACTGTTATTCTGCTGTTATTGTGATGTTATTCCGGTGTCACTTTGATTTTTTACTACTTTGATTTTTTTTTTACTATGATTTTTTTACTCTTTTTTTTACCGTGTGTTATTGTGCTCTTATTCTGGTGTTATTGTGATGTTATTCCGGTGCCACTTTGATTGTTTTTTACGACTTTGATTTTTTTTCTTTTTTTTTACCACGTGTTATTGTGCTGTTATTCTACTATTATTCGGTGTTATTGTGATGTTATTCCGGTGTCACTTTGACTTTTTTTTACTGCTTTGATTTTTTTACTTTTTTTTCTGTGTTATTTTGCTGTTATTGTAGTGTTATTTTGGTGTTATTGTAGTGTTATTACGATGTTATTGTAGTGTTATTCTTATGTTATTGTGGTGGTACACTGATATTATTGTGCTGTTATTGTGGTGTTATTCTCATGATTCTCTAATTTTCTCATTATGCTAATTTTTTAATAAAGAAGACATTATTTCCCCACAATAGTTGTTCCAACCTCATCTGGGGTTTTTTTTTTAATAAGGAAGGCAATTATAGCTTGACTGCTACTCAGGGTAGAGCAATATGCGTGTTCAAAGGACTCCAAATGGCTTTTGACCTTGGCATAGAGCATATACTCTCTGAAACAGATTTAGAAGTAATTCAAGACAACCTGCCTAACCCGGAAATCATGACTTCTATATGATTACTCAATGCCAAGCATATCTAAGAAATAACAGCTGAAAAATGCAAGTGAGTCGTATTTACAGGGAAGCTAAAAAGAAATAGCCAACAAGTTGTCAAACATCGCAATTCAAGAGCAGCTAGTGTACAACTATACATGGAAATTGAGGCTCCACAACGTCTGATTAACAAAGCTCTATTCGTCTCCTTCAACAATGAACAATCAACCCACCAACACAAACCTTCATCTTCTCTCAATCAACCTGCCTTCCTACCGCAAACCACCCAATTTCACACCACCTATCACCAATTGAGCAGCTCAGGGCTGCCATGCTTTTCACCCGACACCAGCAGCAGCACACGCGCCTAGCCAGGCAACTCTAGACCGTCGCACCATGTCAACACCCCGAGCTCGGATTCGCAGCAGAAGTCATACAACCATCCACGACGTGTCCGCTTCAAACTCGGTCTCTCACACCCATAAGCAGTACCTCCGTGCTAATACTCTCCGGAAGCTACGCACAACAATTGACAGTTGCATTTGAGGAGAACAACCCTATCTTTGCGATCAGTTCGTCGCATTTTTATTACAGCAATTGACATCCTTTTCTAATACTCTCCTGATTTATCATTACTTAACAACAAAATAACAATAATTAGTCTTCTAAATTAACTATTAAGTACAAAAACCATGAATTCTACTCCAGCAATTTGTAACTACAAAAACAATTAAATCTGATCTATGGGGGAATTAGAGGCTTGGAATCTTGTTCAAGTAGAGATGGTAACGATATCTCTGCTGTCATTGATTAGCTCATTGATATTTCGAATCGAAGAGGGGGAGAGTAAAAATTGGTTCCTGACTTTGGGGATTAGGGTTGAATAATCGGAAAATTTTGACTTGAGGGAAAGAGAGATGCTAAAACGCAGAGGTTTTTTTAACTTGTCGTCAGTAACTAAATGACATGATGAGAATGGGGGAGCATTATATATATATGGAGCGAGTGATGAGATCTGAACCATTGATCTCTAATATAATTTAATGGTCTAGATTTTCCAAACTCACAACTCACCATAAGAACCAAATTCACGAGATCCTGCCTCTCTCTCTCTCTCTCTCTCTCTCTCTCTCTCTCTCTCTCTCTCTCTCTCTCTCTCTCTCTCTATATATATATATATATATATATATATATATATATATATATATATATATATATATATATATATATATATATATATATATATAGGGGGGATCCCGTACGAACTAGAGTTACTGTACGAACCATACGAACTAATTAAAATACACAAATCTACATTAGTACTCTCTCAATTAAGCGCTGATAAAGTGATTTTTTTTAATTTCACGCTACCAGTACTCCCTCCTCTCTCCTCTAACTCCCGCATACCCAAGTCCTGTTGGAGTATGTGTCCTCAACAATAGTGCGATCACATTATCAAATCTCATAATAAGAATACATAAGGGATGATTCAATTATATAGTCAACTGATCAACCTTAATCGGTAATGATTGGCTAACTAGAGTTTGACGTTACTATCGTTTGACGGTGGTGATCAGTTGATCCCTTAAGGTCACACCTATAGGACAATTCCCTTAACTGATAAGTTAATTGATTGTATGTCGATGCAGATTAATTAATTCCTTAAATTAAACAAATTTCATTTGTGAGTGAGAATTATATATCTTATTGTAATGTGATTAAATAAGATTCAATTTAGTAATTAATATGTTATATTACTAAAATTGATTAATGTTTATGAAACATTTGAGATAAGAGTAATTAGTTAATCGTAATTGTAAAATGTTGTAGATTATATTAACTAGACTTAATGTGACCCATTTTATATACATGTAATTGTGAATTACTTGTTAATTTGTTAATTGTAATTTATTAGATATATAATGATATTTAATTAGTTAAATATGCATTTATATTACTAATGACATGTCACATGTCACATGTCACAAACATATTACAAATGACAAATGACAAAAATAAAATGGAGTCCATTTTAAGTGTGGGAGCCGGTTTTATGGGTAGTGTGTTAGGGGTTTGTGAAGTTGATTATTTTTATGGGATAAACATAATCATCACATCAATTCCACTAAACCTACCCTAATGTTTTGAAAAGATAAAAAGCAAGAGTAGGCTTGCCCTTCCCAAGGGACAAAACCGATACCCACTCCCCATATTATTATCAGATTGGTTCTCATTTTTTATTAGAAGAAAAACTCTTATGCTCTCCTTCTCACCTTCTCTCATAAAATTGTTTATGTATAATATTTGTTCTAGATCTAATAAAACCTCAAAAATACTATTGTAGTAATGTAAAATAACATTAGATCTAATTATTTAAGGTTCTAGTAAACATTATCTAGTTAATAATTTTACTAGAGTTTTGGGATGAATCTTGGGTGCAACAAGAGGAGACTTTCTAATTTGAAAGTTTGAGTTCATAGAGGATCATCCCAATGTTCTTAGCTCAAGATCAAGTGTAGGAAGGAGTCCTACACTTGTGCCAGGGGTGAACCCAGAATTTTTTCTATGGTATAGCAATATTATTATATTAATGCACCAAAGACATTTTTCAGGGGCGGACCCATAGTATTTTGTTAGCTACCACATATATATCTAGTCCTCAAAGTATAAATTGGACATTTTTTAATAAAAAAGAATATTTTTTGTTAAAATTTAGCCAAAAATTAGAGTAGCACTATGTTGCTTTAAAATAAATTAAGTGAATTGTATATTTGTAGCCAATAACTTTGATGTTGTTATGATAGTTTTCTCAAATCCGCCATTTAAGATTCATCATAACTTATTCAAGGTAAAGTATAACAAATTTAAATATGAATCTTATTTAGTACGGAGTAATTAACAAAATAGCGTCAATAAAAAAATACTTCATAGTATTTAACGTAGGGACAAATATACTCCCTCCGTTTCAATCATTTCTGTATCTTTAATTAAAATATTTTTCACTAATAATAGAGAACGTAAAGAAATGAATATGACGGAGGGAATACAATTTTATTTATCTAAGGGTTGTATTTATCATTTTAATTTTAATATATATCATCTATATTAAGTGTATTTATTATTATTACCACTCAAATACTCAATGTATAGCCTTTATTAATTTTCTTTGTACTCTGTATTTAATAATAGGGGAACTGTTAGAACTTGGAGAAAGTAGAAAGACAATTAAAACAAGTAATTCATACTAATAAATTACTAATCAACTACTAATACTTAAATCATAAGTAGTTAATGCCCTAATGGCAAAGATTGCACCGTATTGGGAATCGGGTATTGGAAAATGGAAACTACATTAAAATAACATAAAACTAATCAGACAAAAGGCAATTAATGGTGTAGAAAAGACAATTTTCTAAGGGTGATTTTTTTTGTTTTGGTGTAGCATCTGCTACACCTTAGGTATGCGTGGACTCGCCCCCTGACTTGTCCCCAAATTTCGTCCATATTGTATGTAAGAAATATGATTTTCTCTTTATTTTTGTTCATTTAATCTTGCATGCAACTAGATCCACATAAATATAAATTATGGATAATTTATAATATGATTAGATGAGTCTAATAGGGGTTTATGAACCTAACAATTAGTATCAGAGCTTTGGTGTTATATGCATATCATTTTATTGTTTTTTATGAGTTATTTGATAACAAAATAAAAACTAAAAATTTGTGACATATAAGATAAGCCACGAAATTTCTATGCATGTTATACATTTTGGTTCTAAAATATTTTTAAGTCATATTGATGATTTATGGATGATTATTACTTATTTTAATGATTTTAGTGAAATAATTACATTTTAATGAGTAAATTGAACTTTTATTTACTAAAAATAGTTAAACTTTGAAACTGGCCATAAAATTTTAGTATGACCTCACATGCATATTTTACTTATTGTATGTAAACTTTCGTATTAATGTGATTAATATTGCATGATTTATGATTTTTAATGTGATAAAAATGCTATAAATTGAGGTTAAATGACTAAAAATAATTAAACATTGAAACGGACCATGAAATTTTAATATGATGTCACATGCATATTTTACAGATTGTATGTAAAATTTAAGATAAATGTGATTTATTATGCCTGATTTATAATTTTAATGGTTAAAATGATATAAATAGTGACTATTTTTAACAAAAATAGCTAAAATGAATTTTATGGCATGAAATTTTTCCCTAATGTTGTATATATGATATGAACATCAGATATAAAGTTGCACGATTAATTTTGATTGATTTGGTATGTTTATTAATTTTTATGTGATAAAATCGATAAAAGGGCAACTTTATTAGTCATTAAAAAACTAATTCGAAATTTTTGGTTGAAATTTTGCCATTTCCAAGTTCTTGAAATTATTTAAGAATTTTCAAAAATTTTATTTTGATTTTTTCGTAATTTTTATGTTTAATTTGGATTAAATGGTAAAAGTTATGATTTATACGATTTATTAATGATGTAAATTGTAAATATTTTGTGGGCAAATTTTATTGAATTTTTGAAATTTTGGTAATATTCCATTATTTTCAAAAATGTAATTTCGAATTTTTTTTTCAAATTTTTATGACTTATTTTGAATTATTTCATAATTATTATGATTAAAAGAAGTTTAATAAGCAATCATACAAAACCAAGTTGAATTATTGTCAAATGTTTAGTTAAGACTAATTTTTGAGTCCTAAGAAGGTTAGGATAATTAACTTGGGCTTAAATTTGATTTAAGTATTAATTTGTGATTTTAATAAGTTATTATCACGCATTTCCATAAAACCGGATTATATACGATATAAGGTTTAAATAGGGCGATTTGGCACATAATTTGGCATGTTAGATCATATAATAATGCTACATATTTCATTGTTGAATGTAATATTTTATATATATAATTTTGAATTATGTAATTTTACCTTGGTATGGCCTTAGTTTTAATCGGTATTACCCGTAATGTAAGGAAATACCGGTTCGGTTGTAATTTTAATGTGATCTCGTATCACTTTTATTTTATTTTATTTTATTTTATTTTACAAATGTATAATAGAAATGCTATGTAATTTTATTATTATTATTAATTGTAATTCCGGAGTTCTTTCAAGACGGTGCCAGTCGGAAAGGCGTTCCGATCAAGACGGGGTCCTTGGGAAGCGTGCCACTTGAAGTTCAAGGGACCAATGGAGTTGGTTACCGAATTTGTAAATAGATTATTAGATTTGTTAGAAATTTTGATTGACCAAATACCACAATAGAGTTCATCCTTGTGAAGGATTAACTAGGAATTTATATGAAGATAAGTCTTCATCAAGTAGAAATTCTTGAAGTCAGTGGGAGCGATAAGAAGTAAGTACCTATCTTAATTGTTAAGGATAAAACTAGGCTCGAAAGAGAAGGTGTTAGACACAAAATAGATACAACCCCCAAATAAGTAAAGATCAAGGAAGTTAGTTGTGTGACTCCAACATATTCCTCCTTGAATATCTATGACATTGACATTGCATTCTTGCTAATTACCACATCATGAGTATTTGATACAAATTTGTGGATTTCATTATAATATTTGGCATTATCGTTTGACGACTAGCAAGAATAAATTCAGAAATTTACATGAACGGAACTAGGGTAGTTGCCATTTTATCCATGGACATATAAGTGTTATAGTGTACTCATTTTAGTTTTGTATTTAGAAATGTACCTCAATAATTGTTATGATGTACACTAACTCTAAATAAGAATATAATTCAAGTTTTTGTATATAAAAACGCAAAAGAGTTTCTCTATTATGCAATTAAAACAAGCGTTGTGCCCTTACATACCACGATTAAATTTATGGTGAGACCATACAAATCAAGGTAATTATATTCAAATTAAATATAAATGTCATATATACAAGAATCAAGTTGGTGACCTCTATCATCTCTTAATTTTCGATTGAAAACCACATTTAGAAACTAGTTTTAACTAGTCTCCCAAACCATTTGATTGGGAATCTTCTGGTGTATGTGAATCTTGTAATTAAAGCAAGTTAATTCATGACTTTTTCTGGAAAAGGATTATGAATAGAGCAAGATATTCGCCCTATTTACACTTTGAAGTGTATGGTCGAATACGATTTCAATCAGAGAAGGTTATTACTTCTTCATCTCTTTTACCAACAAATTAGGTAGATACTTGATATCTACTTAATGAAGTAAAAAGAGAAATTCCTTGAATAAGTCCAATGAAAGTCTAAAAGGTATCAAAACCTACAGATCATAAAACCAAAGTATTAGTACTTTGTTAAAATGGGGAACAATAAAGTGATGAATTTTATCTGCACCAAAGAGAGTGTGATGTGGTATCGTAAGTTCACTTTCATTACGATATGATTGAATCTTTACATTATATTTGGAGGTAGTTTCTGTTATAAAATTTGTCTGACATTTAAATTTTTCACTAATATAAAACATGGTTAAAGTAATCATCTACTTTTCATATGAGATATGGTTAGGCATGGTACCTGAATTGTAGTCTATTTCGATAGTAAACATGTGCTCTCTCTTCCTACATGATCACGAGAACAAAGGGTTTGTGGCTCGTGATGCTGTCTATTAAAGAAAAGAGGATTATTTCTTAAAGACAGAGTGGGAGAAAATGTCCAAGAGCCACAAACTGAGAATAAGACATAGGAAGATGTTCCTTCTTGGTCAAAATCAGTAATTATTTCTTCGAAACCTAAGTGGACAGGAGTCATGTTACATTTTGAAAGTAACAAACCTGTAACTTATTAAGCTACTTTATCTAGCTTCAACTCCGCAATAGTCCGAACTAAACATAAAAGATGTTTCTATAACTTGGTTGATTGGTGGTAAGAGGTTTACACCAATTGCAACGCTTTGTTAAATTCGTATTTAATAATATTATTTGACTGTTGGATTTTAAAATCATCTTGCATGAGTTTTGTAAATCAAAACTATCCTAAGGTAGGATACGAACTTAAGAAGAAATCTTAAGTAAAAGTTAAGAAGTTGAATTGTATGTTTTGATCATGTGATAAAAATTTTTCGAATTATCGAGTAGTTCTGTTTATACATGGAGTTTAGTGGGAGTAATGTGGTGTTACTAGTCTTATATGTAAGGGACATATTGATCATTGTGAATGATGGAAAACTTAGGAGAAGAATAATACATCTCTAAAGTATCCAGACCTATAAAGATAGTTCTAAGAGGATATTAGCGTTAAATGAATATTCTTATGTTAATAAGAATCTTGACAAGTTCAAAAGTATTGAACATGTAGAAATTGAATCCACATGCTTCCGCTGCGGGATTAATTCATTACGCTAAGATGTATCACCATTCTTAAACTTCATATACTTGGAGTATGACGAGAAGTTACAAATCGAATCTTTGAGAAAAGTCTCTATATAGCCATATAGTTCATTGGTTAGTACTCAAGAAGTACTAAAGATATGAAGCTAAGTGATTAGTAATGATATGGATTTATGTGCAAGGAGTTACACAAAAACCATATTCTAAACACATAAGGATGGTTAGAGAACCATCTTGGCTATATTATTTAAGGAGGAAATCTGCTAGAAACATCCTAGGCAGTTGAACAATGAGATATATACAACGGAAATTGAGCACACTTCCAATAATGAGATATGCAAGAAGGAGAGGATGATATTAGGATTTGGTTTTATGAATTGGAGGAACTATGGTAGTTCGTTCCAATAACCGAAGGTCCTATCCCCACACACTGTGAGGATAGTAGGAGTAATTCAAAGACAAGAGAGCCTATGTCCAGATTGGATCTAGACACGTACTCAAAGAAGTTCTTATAATACAAGATTAGTCACAAGAATGGGAAATAGTATATAGTAACGTTAGGAAAGTGCAAAGTGTTGCTAAAACTTGCTAATCAAGGCCTTTTCATAGGCTAAGCATGATAAGTCATGCCACTTCAATTGAGTGGAGATGTATAATTATATACAATATTAAGTATGGATTATAGATTATGTAGTAATTGATATGGTATCAATTTTACATATATGATAATGCATTCATCGTTTGAGTTTTATTAAAAACTCTTTTATTACTTTGTTATATCCAAATAGGTTGTAAGGACAACGTTGAACCCTATTAAAGTGAACTGGATTAACATAGTATTGGCCCCTAGTTGCTTATATGAGGTAACGTCTCCAAGTGACTAGAGTGTGATGTGATTGATGGCTAGTTCAAGTGCCATAGGGTCATAAGGGATGACTAGTCGATCACATAGGCAGACTCTATGGGACACTCTGTCGGGCAGTGACCGCTTATAGAGTTCTGGCAACATTTATACAGCCTGGTCGTGGCGAGAGCTACTATAGTATTCTTATGAGTCAATTCTTTGACTACAGACTTTTCGCCCAAGGTGGCACAGTTTCTGAGTGACTTTGATTTATGCTCTACGATTTTCGTAACTGAGGTCAAATGGGCATCTTTTGGGTCATGATGAGTTGTGGCTGTTCGAAGGGAGCAGTGCGATAGGAATTGTCCACCCCTTATCAGGGTTATTTAAAATCTCAAGGCCACTCGAGGAGTAGTGAACTGAAAATGCGTGGCCAGGCTCGGAAGGTATCTACGGTAGATAATTCTGGTCAGACAGTTACTCTCCAGAACGAGGAAACCACTCAAGATATGATCAAATGCAAGTACGACCTTCAAGACACCTTGCATTGAGTGGGAGATGATGTAATAGGACAAGAGAATTGGTGACGCACACTTGTCTCAGACAAGTGGGATATTGTTGGAGTATGTGTAATACTCCGTATTTATCAGTCTCTGGGTATTCTATCGAGTAGGCCTTACTCTGTCGAGTAAGGGTGAGTTGCGTTTTAAAATAGTTTCTGACCTGTTGGGTACTCGATCGAGTTGATCGAGGCCATTTCGTGTTCACAATTAAGCATATGTGGTCGTTGGTCAATGGTCGATACAAAACACAATTTATACTTCACAAACAACTCTACAATTAGTAAAGAGGCAAGTAAAGGTCGGATCCCAAGGGACGGGTATTGAAATGAGAATTCTATTGTAACTAGTAGTGTCTAAGGGTGTCACAAATTGGGTTGATGTAGAAGGTCACTAAACTAGAATAACAATGAAAATAAACAAGCAAGATGAATAAAAAGGGGTGTAAACAATTGATTAAAAGCACTAGGGTGTCATGGGTTCATAGGGGAATCATGGGATATGATCATACAAACATGTTCTCAAATTATAAGCAAGCAATTATTGTTGTGATGGATTGAGTTGGGTTATATCTTACAATCCTAGGAAAGTTTGGGTCCCGGAGCCGAATCGATTAGATTGTACAACACCTACAAGTCGACTTAGTCTTCCCTACTCAACACATGCATGGTCTAACAAGACTCGAGTTGGGTTATGTCTTACAAGTCAAGTTGAAAGGATAGAAGATGATAGTAAATGCAAGGATTCACAGGCTTAGCATTTCATCAAATATAACATGTGCATGTATTAAGATCAAAACAAGCAAGCAAATAAGATATGAAAGCATATTAATTTAAGCATGAATCATTCCCCATGTTGGTTTCCCCTAATCACCCATTAAACCCTAGCTAGGAGACTACTCACTCATTATCATATTGATCATGCTATAAAGGTTGTCAATCATACTAACATAATGAAACATGATGAATAAATGAAAGTAATTAACAATAATTAAAAAGGTATTAAGAGATTATACCTACTAATGATTCCAATAATAAAGCAAGAATAATAGAAGTACTTGAATCCTAGATTGAGAGGTTGTCAATCTCCCAATAATAACCCAAATAATCTTCAATTACCCAAAATAAAGGATGAACAAGAGAGAGATTAAAGAACTAAAACTTGGATTAAAACTTGATTAATACTTGATTACAATATTAAAGAGAGATTTGATTGATATTAACTACACTAATTATTGATGAGAAGAACATGCTCCTCTAATTAGACTAATGGGGTATTTATAGTGAAAATTAGGGAGGATGCATTAGGGTTAACTAAGGGCTAAACTAGTAATTACACTTTTTAAGTTGAGCAAGGAGAATCCGGTATTTTCTGAGAGAAGGGCTTCTCTTTTCGTAGCTTGAAGAATGAAAATCGTCTTTGTCTTGAAATCCGTGCGGATTGGAGTCGGGACGGCCGGATCTGGTGAGAATCCGAGCGGATTCTTGGGCAAGACGCTCGGATTTGTGAGGGGAATCCGAGCGGATTCCAAGGTGGGACGCTCGGATTGGGAGTGGACGGACGGGCGGATTTGGTACAATCCGTTCGGATTGTAGTTCAGCGTCAATTCTTCTTCTTTTCTTCCCTTTTCTTCATAAATTCCTTGGGGATTTCCTCGGGGACGCAAGGATCCTTTCTCAACATTGCTCTTCTACTATGATATGTACAAAGGCCTTCTAGTCTTGTCTCTTCTTGATGCTTGGTCATTGAATACAATCAATTTAGCCTCGTTTTGCCACGAAAATGCAAGATTCTTACTCCATTCCTACCAAGGGATCAAAATCTGAAAGAATATGCAAAACAAAGAACTAAAGATAAGAAATGACCCAAATAGGCACTAAAAAGCATGGAAACAATGGTAATTCGGGGGCTAAATATGCGCCAATTATGGTCACATCAAATATCCCCAAACCGAACCTTTGCTCGTCCCGAGTAAAGAGGTGAGAAATACTAGGACCAAAACTAACCTAACCTAATAATAATAGCCGATATGAGACAATTAGCGGGTCTCACTCCGCCCCTTCAACTCACAACAAGACAACCATGAGGTAGGATGCCTTCTTGCAAGGCAAGGTGGGTCTTGCCAAAATGGCGACACATCCAAACATTAAAGCACATAAAATCACATAATGGATGCATCTACAAAAAGAATAGCCACTTTCCTCATCTAAGTGGCGGAAATTATCTACAAGGGAAGCAATTCAAGGGTACACAATCCTTCGTAGATGCAATTTGTTCAAACTACTAGGCCTAGAAGGATACCAATAAATCACCTCCAAAAGGTGTCAAGCTAGGGTACCTTTGTCCTCAATCGTTAAATGCTTTTGTCAAGAGTAGACTCCCTATGGTGTTAGAAACATTGGAGGATCGCGGAATTCCCCCTCTTGCCTAGACAAGAAGAAGGGTCGTCCCCTCTCTACCATGCACAAAAATGGATACGATGGATAAAGGGATCAATAGATATTTGAGTTTCTTTTTGGGAGTTTGCTTTTGTTTTTGTTTTTCCCCCCAATTTGTTGTGGCATTTGACATTTGAGAACACTTTCTTGCCATTTCTTTTTGATTTTTGGCATTTCAATACTTGACAACTTTTTTTTGCATTTCTTTTTGAACATTTTCAAAGTCACCCCAATTAGTAACGAGGGTGCCTTGTATTTGAAGCTTAGGAGTTCTATTTTTTTTTTTTTTTTTTTTTTTTTTTTTTTTTTGCTCCTCTTTTCATTTGATGCATTTTTGCAAACTTTCTTTCACTTTTCATTTCATTGAACTCAAATTGATTTGTTTTTGTGCCCATTCCCTTTGATGACAAAAATGTATGGTAGAACATGGATGAATGATGGAAGTATGCATGGTTTCAAGGGTCACCTTGGAATAAACGGTAGCCAAGGAGTTATCACACCACAAGGTACTCTTGACTAGGCCTTAAACCATGGGTCAAAGGATACTAGCATGACACATCCTAGGGTGTTTTACAAGTATTCTAACAAGCAAAGTCTTAAGAATAAAAAGCATCTACTAGGCCCTATATACACTTGTCAAGCTTCCCAAGTAGACGGTTTCGCAAAATTTTTCTAACCATGCAAACTACATGCCATGATGCAACTAGCATATATACATCCTAATGCAAATGATTCTACCAACTAATATGCCATATAAACTAAATGCAAGTCCTAAGTTCACATTGTTATACCGCATTAATCAAAATAAAGCCATATAGTCATTAACATAAAGAGGAAAAAGGAGATTGGAAAGATCATACCATGCGGTCTTCAATATCCTCATGTCTCGGATGTGGCGTAGTCAATCAATGTGAAAAAGGATGAACAAACACAATATATACAAGACTATATATACAAAGGAAATGAACTTGTTTTTGGTTTTTCAAATTTTTCAATTTTTATGGTTTTTTGAATAAGAGTTAAGTGTTAGAATTCCCATCCCCACACTAATATGGGCATTGTCCTCAATGGCCAAAATGATGGAAATTATGCAAAGATGATGCATGATTTCTATACTAAATGCAATTCTACACTAAGCTATACTACATGATGCATGGTTTTTGTTATGACGGAGAGGATAATTTAGATTACCTCCCGTTGTGTATGCATTAACTTCCCCAAACCAAATAAGACACTATTGCTAATGTCAAGGATGGGTATAGTTCATGCACACACTATGCTATGCATGAAACTAGATTGTCATTTTGGATTGTACAAATGGGAACAATAAAAAGAACACCTCAATGGTACCGAGGTGTGAGTCCTTTGATGTTGCTAGGACTAAACCAACAATGATCAAAATGAAATAAAATACAAAGAGATATAGACAAAGCATGGGAGTGTAGGAGTCTCCAAGGCTAGTCTTCCATCATGCTATCATCATCACTTCCCTCATGAGAAGTGGTCATATTGCCACTTTCCTTGTCACTTTCTTCTTCTCTTTCTCCATCATCTTGTTCATCATTATCTTCACCATCTCTTTCTCCATCTCCACTTGCTTCTTCCTCAATATTATCATCAATTTCTTCACCATTTCCAACAACCTCATTGTCTTCCACCACGTCCCTAGATGCACCCGGAAACAAGGCTTCTTTATCCGCCCAACTAGGCAAAGGACAAGATGGATCAAGGAGTCCTTGACTAGCTAAATGTAAGAGGGGAGGATATTGAGCCAAATATGCATTCTTCCGATCTTCATAAGCTTGCTTGTGCATGGCTTGCATAAGAAGAGTGACATAGTCTTTCCCAATTTCAACTCCTTGCGGTTTGAACTCTTCATACACAAAGGGGTAAGGCGGTATAACAATGGAAGAGGAGGGGGTTTCATGATCACCCTTTTGTTGTTGAATGATGTACTCGGCTTCTTCGGATAGGGGAAGTAGATAGTTGGTCCGATGGACACTTAGACGACAAATCTTCACGGGTAAAGTGAATGATCGAGCCTCACTAGTAAGCCACCCATACTTGGTGTCAAGGGGATTGTGAGCAACCCACTTGAACTTGTTAATCATGATAGACATATCAATAAGATGGCCACCTTCCTTTGCCTTGTACTTGCTATCCTTATTGAAATTAGGATCAAAGTGCTTGGCTAGGACCGTGACTAAGCCGCCATTAACGATAATTTGTACCCTTCTTCCCACTATCAACATGGAGCCATCTATCAACCAATAGCCTCAAGGAATTGAAAGGCTTGGTATGGATTCTTCCGATATTCAAAGCCGATTCAAGGAGAATAAAATCAAGTCTTGTGAAATGATTGGTGTCTTTCCTAGCAATTATGGTATTTCCCACAACTTTGTGCCATACTCTTATGCCCGGATGATGGACCAAAAGAGCACGACAAGCATGAAAATCATCAAATTTCTTCCTGGAGATTGCCTCCCAAAGAGGCTCGGGGTCATACTTCCCATATTGCTTATGATATTTCTTTTCATCGCTAAGACCCAAAATTTCACCCAATTCCGAAAAGGTAATGCGTCTACTAGTGTTAGCTAGACGAAACTCAAGATTTTCCCTATTCTCAACTTTTGTCACTTTTAAAGAACTTAAGAATTCCAAGACAAGGGAGGGGTATGTTACTTCCTTTGTTTCAAACAATTTCTTCAAACCCATGGCATTGAAAAAGGCTTTTGTTTGTTCAAGAACACCCAATTTTTCCAAAGCATCTTTACATATGAATTTGGTGGTTTGAATTGATTTCAAAGCAAACTTGGCAAATGTCTTTCTATGGGTATCGGAAATAAAAGTTACCTCCGGATAATGCAAGAGTTGATCGATTACCGGAGTAGAAGGTGATGCTCCCATAGAAGTTTGTTGTTGTTGTTGCACTTCCAAGTTTGGTGTTGCTACCACCATTGCCAAAGCTTTCTTTGTTTGGAGAGCTTTTTGCCTTTGAGAGAGAGCCTTTGCCTTTGGTGCCTTTGTTGCTCCCTTTGTCCTTGCCATTGATGAACTAACCAAGAAAAGAATCAAAAAAAAATCTTCAATTTGTAGAATGCCCAAATCGATTTGAAGGTGAAAGGCTTTGCCTTTATGAAATCAAAAATCGACTCAAAGGTTGAAGAATTTGTTCTTGGTTTTGATTGTTATTGAAGATGAAGTGATTGATTTGTTGTTTGAAGGATGGTTTGATTTGATTTTGGTGGATTTTGTTGAGGGTTTTTGTTTTTGTGATGGAGAGGATGAGGGTTTTGATGTTGTGGGTAGTGTTTGTGAATGAATGAATGAATGAATGAAGGTGGGGTGGGTTATAAAGAAGTCGACAATTTCAAAACGCAGGGACAATCCGTGCGGATTGGGCGCAATCCGTGCGGATTCTGCAGCTTCAAAATTTTCAAAATCCCGCCTAGAGACGGGCGGATTCAGGGAATCCGCTCGGATTCTTCCGTGATGGGACGGCGGATTTTTGAAGGACGGACGGATTTCAGTCCGAGATTTTTCTTTGTTTTCTTCACCGCAAGACGGGCGTCTTGTATAAAAGACGACGGATTAGGAGACGGGCGTCTTTTTAGAAATACGCTCGGATTCTTCAACAGTCAAGAAATTTTCAATTTCAGCTCAGCTCAGGACGGGCGTCTTCTCAGCAGGACGCTCGGATTTGTTTAAGACGGGCGGATTCTGGTCCTTTGTACCCGGATTCATTCCATTCGCGCACAATGCATTTCCCTTTACCATTCTTCCATTCTTCTTCATTTCTTGTGTTCTTCGTTGTGGGGGCATTACTAAGGCATGGATAGCCTAGGCAATTCCCATCCCCACACTAAGGTAAAGCACTACACATCAATTGAAATTGTTAGTCCCTCCCTCACTTCTCTCTTACATGACAATTATTTTGATCAAAGTAAATAAAAATCCAAAAATGACAAAAATGCAATACAAGAATTGAAATGTAAGTTAGGGAGTTAGAAATATTTACAAGTGGTGGTTTAGGGAGGACTCCACCAAACTCTCATTCTTGATGAGATGTCAAGGGGGCATGTTCAAGGTGTTGTTGATGTTGCTCAACACCTTGAAAAAGTAATCAAAAGCTTGTTCATTGTTATGGTAGAGGTCCTCAATAGACCGTGGCCCTTGTTGTTGATCATGATCGATGGCATGCCCAATGTAGGGATTAAAGATCCCTTCAAATTCGTCGTCCCAAAGACCACAAACTTCATTGAGTTGATCATTGAAAATCTCTTGCTTAGATGGAGACAACTCTCCCAATTTATTTTCTTGGCCAATGAGGCCATCCTCTTCTTCCTTGGTTGATTTTGATGAGCTTTGCAAGCTCTACTTGTCACAATTCACTTGCTCTTTGAATGGAGCATCTTCAATTTTCTTCCTCCATTGGAGTTCCGATTTCTTCCTTTCATCTTTTCGGCTATAATGATCGATCATGAAACATGGCTCATGCAAACGAGGAGCTCTCATGGTCTTATCAAGATTAAAAGTTATGCTTTCATCTCCCACTTCTAGAGTGAGCTCTCCATGTTTCACATCAATCACCGCACCCGCGGTGTGTAGGAAAGGTCTTCCTAAGATGATTGGAATGTTGGAATCTTCCTCCATATCAACAATGACAAAGTCCACCGGGATGAAAAACTTCCCAATTCGCACGGGGACATCTTCCCATATCCCTAATGGTGTCTTCGTCGATCTATCGGCCATTTGTAGTGTGATATTGGTGCATTTAAGCTCTCCCATTCCCAACCTTTTACTCACCGAATACGGCATGACACTCACACTAGCCCCTAGATCACATAAGGCTTTGTTGATCGTCGTGTCGCCAATGGTACACGGTATTGAGAAGCTTCCCGGATCCTTTAACTTTGGAGGTGAACTCCCTTGAAGTATTGCACTACTCACCTTAGTAAAGGCGATAGTCTCAAGTTTCCGGATCGACTTCTTCTTTGTGAGGATATCTTTCATGTACTTTGCATAGGCCGGAACGTGATTGATTAATTCCGTGAAAGGAATTGAGACTTCTAAATTCTTCACAATTTCCATGAACTTTCCAAGTTGATCATCAAATTTGGGCTTGGCTTGACGACTTGGAAAAGGAAGTCTAATCACAATGGGCTCCTTCTCTTTGGCCTTGTCTTCATTTTTCTTTGAACTTTCTTCTTTTGATGATTCCCCTTCTTTGGGGCTTTGCACAATTTCTTCCTTCTCACTAGCTTTCACAACTTCTTCCTCAACTTGCTTCTTCGATGCTTCATATCTTGTACCACTTCTCAAGTGAATGGCACTAACCGTTTCATGTCTAGGGGATTACTTTGAGGTGGTAATTGCCCCTTTTGTCTTTGTGAGCTTGAAGATGCTAGTTGAGTCAATTGTGTTTCCAACATCTTGGTGTGAGCTAGAATGTTGTTAATGGTGGTGTCTTTTGCTTGGCTATCTTTTTGCATTTGGGTGAAAAATTCTTGTTGATTCTTTTGCATTTGGAGGACCGCTTTTTGGACATCAAAACCTTGGTCATTTTGGTGATTGTATGGATTTTGATTTTGGTAACCTTGGTTTTGATTGTAAAAGGGTCTTTGATTTTGATTTCTCATGGGTGGTGGAGTGTATGTTGTTTGAGGGTTTTGAACATTTTGGCTTTTGTATGAGAGATTTGGATGGAACTTGGTGTTTTCATTGTAAAAATTTGAATAAGGGGTACCACTTTTGTAAGCTTGGAAAGCATTAACTTGTTCGGTTGTTCCCCTACACTCACTTGAGTCATGACCCAAAGTTCCACAATTCTCACATATCCCGCTTGGGATTGATGAGGATGCCGTCATGGCATTGACATGATGCTTTGATGTTTTTGAGTTTTCCTCAAGTCTAGCCATAGCTTGTTCAAACTTCAAGTTGATTGTGTCAATGTGAGCACTAAGTTGAGCACCTAATTGAGTAACGGAGTCCACTTCATACTTTCCTCCTCTAGTAGCCTTGCGAGGTCTACTATATTGTGAATTATGGACCGCCATTTCCTCAATCTTGTTCCATGTTTGATTGTCATCAACTTCGGTGAACATTCCATTTGATCCCATATTGAGAATGTTCCTTGAATCTTCATATAAACCATTCCAAAATTGTTGCACTAAAAACCATTCGCTAAGTCCATGGTGAGGACATGAGCGACAAATACCTTTGAACCGCTCCCAAGCTTCATACAAAGATTCTTCATCCCTTTGCTTAAAACCCGTAATTTGAGCTCTTAGCATGTTAGTCTTTTCCGGTGGGTAGAAATTTTTGTAGAAAGCTAGAGCTAACTTCTTCCAAGAATCTATTCCAAGGGTGGCCTTATCAAGGCCCTTCAACCATTGCTTTGCGGTGCCGATTAACGAAAAAGGAAATAAGACCCATCTTATTTGGTCTTGAGTCACGCCCGTTTGAGAGATAGCTTCACAATAATCGCAAAAGGTTTCCATATGAGAATGAGGGTCCTCACTAGGCATTCCCCCGAATTGGCTCCTCTCAACTAGTTGGATGAAGGCGGACTTGGCAATAAAATTACCGGTGAGATGTTGCGGTGTAGGAGTACCATTTGGTAGATCCTCCTCGGTGGGTATAGAGTGTGACGAGAATTTAGGCATTGTAGGTGGATTTTGTGTGGTATTGTTTAATGGGTTTTCTTCTCCTTCTATTGCGCAAGGATTGACAAACTCACTAGTGGGTTGAACAACTTCACCAACACCTCTCAAATTCCTCCTAACAAGTCTCCTATTATTCGTCAAGGTTCTTTCGATTTCACGGTCAAAAGGTAACAAATCTCTTTGTAACCTTCTAGACATGCAAAATATCAAATAACTCAAAAACAATTAGAACAAACCTTGAGGAGTTTTACTTCCCCAAGGTGAAAAAGACACAACTAATAACAATAAAAGAAATCTTAAATCAATTAAACACCGTCCCAAGAACGGCGCCATTTTTTATCGAGGCCATTTCGTGTTCACAATTAAGCATATGTGGTCGTTGGTCAATGGTCGATACAAAACACAATTTATACTTCACAAACAACTCTACAATTAGTAAAGAGGCAAGTAAAGGTCGGATCCCAAGGGACGGGTATTGAAATGAGAATTCTATTGTAACTAGTAGTGTCTAAGGGTGTCACAAATTGGGTTGATGTAGAAGGTCACTAAACTAGAATAACAATGAAAATAAACAAGCAAGATGAATAAAAAGGGGTGTAAACAATTGATTAAAAGCACTAGGGTGTCATGGGTTCATAGGGGAATCATGGGATATGATCATACAAACATGTTCTCAAATTATAAGCAAGCAATTATTGTTGTGATGGATTGAGTTGGGTTATATCTTACAATCCTAGGAAAGTTTGGGTCCCGGAGCCGAATCGATTAGATTGTACTACACCTACAAGTCGACTTAGTCTTCTCTACTCAACACATGCATGGTCTAACAAGACTCGAGTTGGGTTATGTCTTACAAGTCAAGTTGAAAGGATAGAAGATGATAGTAAATGCAAGGATTCATAGGCTTAGCATTTCATCAAATATAACATGTGCATGTATTAAGATCAAAACAAGCAAGCAAATAAGATATGAAAGCATATTAATTTAAGCATGAATCATTCCCCGTGTTGGTTTCCCCTAATCACCCATTAAACCCTAGCTAGGAGACTACTCACTCATTATCATATTGATCATGCTAGAAAGGTTGTCAATCATACTAACATAATGAAACATGATGAATAAATGAAAGTAATTAACAATAATTAAAAAGGGATTAAGAGATTATACCTACTAATGATTCCAATAATAAAGCAAGAATAATAGAAGTACTTGAATCCTAGATTGAGAGGTTGTCAATCTCCCAATAATAACCCAAATAATCTTCAATTACCCAAAATAAAGGATGAACAAGAGAGAGATTAAAGAACTAAAACTTGGATTAAAACTTGATTAATACTTGATTACAATATTAAAGAGAGATTTGATTGATATTAACTACACTAATTATTGATAAGAAGAACATGCTCCTCTAATTAGACTAATGGGGTATTTATAGTGAAAATTAGGGAGGATGCATTAGGGTTAACTAAGGGCTAAACTAGTAATTACACTTTTTAAGTTGAGCAAGGAGAATCCGGTATTTTCTGAGAGAAGGGCTTCTCTTTTCGTAGCTTGAAGAATGAAAATCGTGCTGTACTGAAATCCGTGCGGATTGGAGTCGGGACGGCCGGATCTGGGCTGAGGAATCCGAGCGGATTCTTGGGCAAGACGCTCGGATTTGTGAGGGGGAATCCGAGCGGATTCCAAGGTGGGACGCTCGGATTGGGCTGGACGGAAGGGCGGATTTGGTACAATCCGTTCGGATTGTAGTTCAGCGTCAATTCTTCTTCTTTTCTTCCCTTTTCTTCATAAATTCCTTGGGGATTTCCTCGGGGACGCAAGGATCCTTTCTCAACATTGCTCTTCTACTATGATATGTACAAAGGCCTTCTAGTCTTGTCTCTTCTTGATGCTTGGTCATTGAATACAATCAATTTAGCCTCGTTTTGCCACGAAAATGCAAGATTCTTACTCCTTTCCTACCAAGGGATCAAAATCTCAAAGAATATGCAAAACAAAGAACTAAAGATAAGAAATGACCCAAATAGGCACTAAAAAGCATGGAAACAATGGTAATTCGGGGGCTAAATATGCGCCAATTATGGTCACATCACGAGTACCGTTGATACTCGATCGAGTAAGGGGGCACTCGATCGAGTACCTTAGCTACTCGATCGAGTAGCCGGTTTACAGGGAGTTTTTCTCGGGTTTTGTTAATTATGCGATTAGGTATATAATCTTTTCCGTCATTGTTCTTAAACACTTTTCAAAACCTATTTACTGTCAAGAGAGAAAACAAAACATCGTTCTTCACTTTAATCGCATTGTTAGCAAATCCCGGAGTTTGAAAGGTCGGATTTCACCTTTCTTTATACCGTTGAGATCCTTGCGTCGAGGGTAAGATCTATGTACCGTTTTTATAGTATTTCCTTTAAGTTATTTAAACCCTAATATGGGGAATTGGGGGTTTTGTTGTATATAATGATTGGAGTGATTATGTGTATGTATGATAGGAGGAGGATTTGTAGAAGAGGCCTTTTGATACAGCTGTTGAGACCGTCTGATTGTTGTGCTTTCCAGGTAGGATTTCCTACTCAGTATTAGTCCCATAATGGGATGATTGTTGATGTGTTGTGGTTGATTGAATAATATAGTAATTGTATTGTGACGGTTTGTTGATTGTGATTGTTTGTCTCTGGTTCTCGAGGCGTGTCCTCGGCTGAGTGGGGTCACTTGCGGGAGTGGCTTCACGCCCTAGTTTCGCCCTTCGTGGAACCCCCCATGGAAGGGCATGTGCACATTAATGAACAGGGTTATCGCTCGTTATGAGGAGCGCGGATTTGGTGGGTACGGCTGCGGTTCCCCACTGGCAGGGCTGGTCCACTGGACAGTCGGTGATTGAGATTGATGGGACTGGTGTGATTGTGTGTGTGTGACGGTGTAAGCTGTCTGTTGGTCGTATTGTTGATATATATAAGTTGTGTGATTAGTCGACCGGTTGTTGTTTGTAAAACTGCGGTGATCCATTCGCGGATGGTGAGCGAATGAGCGAGTTTGAGTTGAGTACTGGGATAGCTGGGATGCGCCACCGTCTGACGATAGAAGTCTTCCGCTGAAGCTTTGCTAGTTTTATAACATTTCAGTTAATTCAGTAGACAGTTGGTTTGAGAACATGTATCGTATTTTGGTATTTGGTTTCAGTTGTAACCTTTCACTAAACTTATATCATTTAAAGTTGTTTCGTTATTGTCTTATGAATATCATGCCTCGGGTAACCGAGATGGTGGCATCCTTATACCTGAGTGGTCCTGGTAAGGCACTTAGAGTATGGGGGTGTTACAAATGGTATCAGAGCGACGATCCTGAAACCTGTAACCAATGAATCCAATGAATATAGGGAGTCAATTAAAATGAACCCGGGGTAAAAGTTGTAGGAGCTAATGCAAAGGCTTAGGAGACGTCCTAAAGTCGCGACCTCGCCCTACAATTTTGAACCGGTGACCATGGGATATGAGTCAGGATCGCTATGTGTTTACTAATGCTCTATTGCGTGTGTTGGATGGATGAGTGTTATATAGTTGAATGGGTGTGTGGGGGAAAAGATGAAGGTAATATTTTTTTATGATAACATGAATTGTGATGGGAATTACTACTAGTTACTATTGTGTATATGCATATGATTGCGTGCATGTGATTGGATGAATAAATTGTATGAATACGGGTATGAATGTGATCTATGATTTGGTTTGAAAAGATGAGGTAAGGAATTGGATGAGAATATGAAATTCATGTGGAGAACATGTTTATGTGATGGAAGTGGATTTTCTACTTTTGCTATGTTAGTAACATGTGAATAGGGGGATTTTATGTCGTATATTATGTTATTGTTGTACGTAAAGGTATAGAATAAAAGGATGTGGGTAAATTATGATTGACAAGTTAAATAATCTATGTGCATGATGAATGTTGTTGCTTGGCTTTTGGAGATAGTAACATGTGATTAGGAATACTGGTTTTATGAGTATTGAGTTGTTTTTGTTTACCGTGTTGTCGTTTAAGTTGTTTGAAAGAGAAAATCGAATAGTTAAGTCGTCTGATTACAGCAAAGTTGTCTTTAAACTGTTATAACTTGGGATTCATAAAGGATTTTAATGTGATTCCAATTTGAGGTGATAGCTTGTTCTTTTACGATTCTAACGATAGGTCACACGCCCAAAACGACCAAGAAATGAGTGAGTTATGACTGTTTTACGAAAACTGGACAGTGCTGAGAATTGGGGTACTCGATCGAGTATCCTTGGTACTCGATCGAGTAAGGGGGCACTCGACCGAGTACGTTAGTTACTCGATCGAGTAGCCCTGGTGATTTGTTTTACATGCTTCTGATCTTTGCCTACTCGATCGAGTATGTCACTTACTCGATCGAGTGGCCTGTACTCGATCTAGTGACCCCTGTTTTGGGTCATATGCTTATCTATTGGACATTCGTTGCATATTATGTTTAATTTAAAGGTATTATTTTGCTTCTTTATGCACCGTTTTACATGTATGTTGATCCTGATGCGTAAGTTACCCAATCTTATGGTGTAGTGAGTGGCACCTGTGGTGAGTAGGAGTTCGGTGGGAGGACATGAGTTCTATGTGTTGTGATAGATAGTGGAAAAAAAAGGGAGATTGGTATGGCTTAATTGAGGCATAGAGCATGTTTTGTGAGACGGGATGAGTGATATGATTGTGTGTTGAGTAATGTAAGAGTAAGTGAATGTGGGCAAAGAGTGATGTAAGTTTAAAGAACATGAGAATTAAAAGATTGAAAGAAAGGATGTGGATAGTAGCAACCTGAGATGTATAACGAATTATGGAGGGAGATGGTTAGAAATAGTGTTGAGTAAGAATATATGTAATGAAAGGTCGTTTTAGAGGAATTGAGAAGAGTGGTATATAGCGAACTTAATGGAGACATGTCGCGACGTGGATTTGTAGATAGTGACTGAGTTTGGAAATTTGTGTTATCGAGAGATGAAACTAATGTGTGATTTCCTTGGGCAATTAACGGTATAAAAAGAATTTTGATTTCTAGAGATGTAAAAAGGGAGATGTAATTGTTTGAACATTAAACGTTGATTTTTTTTATGGACAAATTAGTGACAAGTGTGAGTGAGTGGAGTGATGAGAGGGGACCCATGGTAAGAAAGAGTGAGATAATATCGATAAGAAATAATGGGATTGGAATTTTGGAGCAATGAGAAGATGATCGGAGCACTAAAGAGTTAGGTAGAAGTAATAAGGAGTTGAATGGTTAATTGTTTTAGTCGAGTGTAAAAAGAAAAGCATAAGGGGAGTAAAACTAAGAAAATGTTCACCGGAGTTATGTGATAAAAAAAATAAAAATAAAAATAAATAAATAAATAAATAAAATAATAAGGAATCGTCAAGATGCATGATACTATCATGAGGAATTGAATTAATGATTATACATGAGCTTCGGAACAACAAGATTAGTCTTGAGTTTTGAGGAATTAAGTAAAGTAAGAAGTTGGTAGAATGTCTGCAGGATATGAGATTTTGGTGGAGAGTTAGATGATGATACAATTAAGGATAGTATTGGGAATAATGTTGAGGTAATTTTGTTGATGGATTTGATGCTCGTTATTGGGGATGATAACCAAAGATAGGGAAGAAACGGTGATGTTTAGAGATGAGTGTAAGAAGTTTGATGTACGAACGGTAGTTGTGTGGAGGTGTTGTCGCTAGTGGTTAAGGTTAATGATAAATAGGAAATATGACAATTCTAAAGAGACTGATTTTGTAGAGATTGAATTGATAGGTATGGTTGTGAGGAAGTATAAGACATAGTCTTAGGAGGCGGTTTCTCATAGTAAGTGTTAACTGCATAGTTATGTATGGCGAAAGTCTTGGTTATGCGAATGGAAGAATGTGATGAGGGGCATGCGAGTTAAGCTCGGGCGACAGGTAACTTTGTTGAGTGGTAACTTACGTGATCAGGATTGACTAGTTGGATGTGATTATGGGTCTAAGATGTATATAAATGTTTGTGTGACGTTATGACCTCACAAGAGGTGGTATGGTGTGATTATCATAAAGTTTCTATTTGAATGTTATGTAATGCATGTTGAGTACGCTAATCAAATTGAATGATATTCAAAAAGGTAATAATTTGAGTGATCTGGCATGACTGGCTATACTTGTATGTATTCATGATACATGTCAAACTGTGATATGGTAAGGGGATGATATTCACGAGGTTATTACCTGTTTAATTCATAAAATATGTTGTGTTATGATTTAGTAAAGTGGATTTGAGTAAGTTTTTCTTGTCTGAGAATTTATTCTGAGTTAGTATTTATGGGAGTTGTATGCAGTTGTAATGACTATCGATGTGGTTGTGGTGCCTCGGGTGGTGATCCGGGCACGATATTTAGTGTTGAGATGCGGGTATTTTCGCACTGCGGTGTGGGTGTTGGTGGCGGTGTTGTGATGCCGTCACCGGTTGTGGTAGAGTAGGCGGGATGATTATGATTCGAGTTTCGAAAGTACATACCAGTCATACATAGATTGTTGTTTTGTTTGACGTTGCTTCCTGTGAGTTTCAGGTTGTACAGATAGACAGTTGTTTTGTTTATCGATGTTTCTTACCAGTTAAGTTTTGGTATGTGAGTAGAGTATGATATGAAAGAGAGTTGTACATGTTTTCATTGTTGTCATGGTATAGTGACATTCTGTTGATGGGACACAGTTGTGAGAAGTTTTTACAGTAATTTTGATCTTGTTTTAAGATGAGGCATCGGTAGTCATAGTCATGGCAAATGATTCGTAGAACATGTGTGGTAATGATCTGATATATGCAGGTGGTTCATAATCTTTTCTTGAGACAGTGAGTGTAGGGTGTTGAATAATAAGTGTCGTGTTAAGTTATGTATGAGTCTTGCGGTAATGAAATAAAGAAACTTGAGGATCTAGTGTGAGTGTACGTAACAAGTATGGATCGTGAGTTATGCTTTTGGTGATAAGCGTTTTATATAGTTTATATAGCGAGGTGTGTCATGTTGCGGTAATAGGGAACAAGTGAAGTTTTAGGTTAAGCTAAGGATTTTGTGGTATAGGTTAGGTGGTGTGACGAGTGAAGTGAAGTATGAGAATTGTTTAAGTAAGAGAGCCTTGGATATGTGCATGGCGAGTGTTTAGATTATAGGTGGTTATCTTTGACATGTGGTGGTGATGAGGATAATGAAAAGATATATCTAGGGTTTAGTATTAGCGAGTTACGAGGACGTAACATTTATCTTAAGAGGACTAGGATGCGATAAAAGAGATTTTGATGGGTGTGCATATGGTAATATATTTGGAAGTTTTGGTCTTGATGTCGAATAAAAGGTTGATTCGTGTTGTGGTTAATTTTGTTAAAGGTCATGACCGTGCTTGTAGTAGTACGATGTTTAGGAGTGTGAGAATATTTCACCAGTGTTGACAGTTGGATGATGATGTTTATGAGTGTTAGTAAACTTCGAGGACGAAGTTCCTTTTAAGGGTGGTAGAATGTAACATTCCGTTTGATGTCTATGAGTGTCTTGATTTTGGATTTGATAGTGGATGATACTATGGAGCTAGCAACGTTAGAGGACGGTAGTTGGTTATGTATGGAGTTGGTGTCGTGAGAGATATATATGTGGTGGATACGATATCGTGAGTCATGTTAAGGAAGTAAACATAGTTGGTGGGATGGGTGTTAAGAGTTCATGTTTTATGATTGGTCGAGTTCTTGAGTTCTTAGTTATGTTGTTGTGTCTTGGTCGAGTTAGCATGGTTGTTTCATGTATGGGTTGAACTTCGGGGACGAAGTTCTTTTTAAGGAGGGAAGACTGTAATACTCCGTATTTATGAGTCTCTGGGTACTCTATCGAGTACGCCTTACTCTGTCGAGTAAGGATGAGTTGCGTTTTAAAATAGTTTCTGACCTGTTGGGTACTCGATCGAGTACCGTTGATACTCGATCGAGTAAGGGGGCACTCGATCGAGTACCTTAGCTACACGATCGAGTAGCCGGTTTACGGGGAGTTTTTCTCGGGTTTTGTTAATTATGCGATTAGGTATATAATCTTTTCCGTCATTGTTCTTAAACACTTTTCAAAACCTATTTACTGTCAAGAGAGAAAAGAAAACATCGTTCTTCACTTTAATCGCATTGTTAGCAAATCCCGGAGTTTGGAAGGTCGGATTTCACCTTTCTTTATACCGTTGAGATCCTTGCGTCGAGGGTAAGATCTATGTACCGTTTTTATAGTATTTCCTTTAAGTTGTTTAAACCCTAATATGGGGAATTGGGGGTTTTGTTGTAGATAATGATTGGTAGTGATTATGTGTATGTATGATAGGAGGAGGATTTGTAGAAGAGGCTTTTTGATACAGCTATTGAGACCGTCTGATTGTTGTGCTTTCCAGGTAGGATTTCCTACTCAGTATTAGTCCCATAATGGGATGATTGTTGATGTGTTGTGGTTGATTGAATAATATAGTAATTGTATTGTGACGGTTTGTTGATTGTGATTGTTTGTCTCTGGTTCTCGAGGCGTGTCCTCGGCTGAGTGGGGTCACTTACGGGAGTGGCTTCACGCCCTAGTTTCACCCTTCGTGGAACCCGCCATGGAAGGGGATGTGCACATTAATGGACAGGGTTATCGCTCGTTATGAGGAGCGCGGATTTGGTGGGTACGGCTGCGGTCCCCCACTGGCGGCTGGTCTGGTCCAAAGGGACGATCGGTGATTGAGATTGATGGGACCGGTGTGATTGTGTGTGTGTGACGGTGTAAGTCGTCTGTTTTTGTCGTATTGTTGATATATATAAGTTGTGTGATTAGTACCGACCCGGTTGTTGTTTGTAAAACTGCGGTGATCCATTCGGGGATGGTGAGCGAAAGAATTGAGCGAGTTTGAGTTGAGTCTTGGGATAGCTGGGATGTGCCACCGTCTGACGATAGAAGTCTTCCGCTGTAGCTTTGCTAGTTTTATAACATTTCAGTTAATTCAGTAGACAGTTGGTTTGAGAACATGTATCGTATTTTGGTATTTGGTTTCAGTTGTAACCTTTCGCTAAACTTATATTATTTAAAGTTGTTTTGTTATTATCTTATGAATATCATGCCTCGGGTAACCGAGATGGTGGCATCCTTATATCTGAGTGGTCCTGGTAAGGCACTTGGAGTATGGGGGTGTTACAGTATGTGTCCTCAACAATAGTGCGATCACATTATCAAATCTCAAAATAAGAATACATAAGGGATGATTCAATTATATAGTCAACTGATCAACATTAATCGGTAATGATTGGCTAACTAGAATTTGACGTTATTGTCGTTTGACAGTGGTGATCAGTTGATCCCTTAAGATCAGACCTATTGGACAATTCCCTTAACTGATAAGTTAATTGATTGTATGTCGATACAGATTAATTAATTCCTTAAATAGAATAAATTTCATTTGTGAGTGAGAATTATATATCTTATTGTAATGTGATTAAATAAGATTCAATTTAGTAATTAATATGTTATATTAATAAAATTGATTAATGTTTATGAAACATTTGAGATAAGAGTAATTAGTTAATTTGCAAAATACTGTAGATTATATTAACTAGACTTAATGTGACCCATTTTATATACATGTAATTGTGAATTACTTGTTAATTTGTTAATTGTAATTTTTCAGATATATAATGATATTTAATTAGTTAAATATGCATTTATATTACTAATGACGTGTTACATGTCACATGTCACAAACATATTACAAATGACAAAAATAAAATGGAGTCCATTTTAAGTGTGGGAGCCGGTTTTATGGGTAGTGTGTTAGGGGTTTGTGAAGTTGATTATTTTTATGGGATAAACATAATCATCACATCTATTCCACTAAACCTACCCTAGTGTTTTGAAAAGACAAAAAGAAAGAGTAGGCTTGCCCTTCCCAAGGGACAAAACCGGCACCCCCCTCCCCATATTATTATGAGATTGGTTCTCATTTTTTATTAGAAGAAAAACTCTTATGCTCTCCTTCTCACCTTCTCTCATAAAATTTTTTATGTATAATATTTGTTCTAGATCTAATAAAACCTCAAAAATACTAGAGTAGTAATGTAAAATAACATTAGATCTAATTATTTAAGGTTCTAGTAAACATTATCTAGTTAATAATTTTACTAGAGTTTTGGGATGAATCTTGGGTGCAACAAGAGGAGACTTTCTAATTTGAAAGTTTGAATTCATGGAGGATCATCCATGTTTCTTAGCTCAAGATCAAGTATAGAAACACTACTACAAATACAGGCAACCACAACGGCCCTTTAACAACGCTTATTCACGAAAATCATCAAAACACGTTGTAGAATTTATTCCGCGAATTTTACCAAACTTAATTACAACGGTTATGTGTTGTTAGCCGTTGTTATTTGTTTTAACAACGGGTCATACTTAAACAACCGTTGTTAATGAAAAAACTAATAACAACGGTTAAATTTTAACCGTTGTTAATGGTTTGGCGCCAAATCAGTGAAAAGTAATCACAACGGTTATATTAGAACCCGTTTTTAATACTTTTTAACAACGGTTGTAATCTCAATAACCGTTGTTATTAATATTATGAAAATCTTAAGAACAACATATTGCTTTATTCTGCTATACGCTACAAACACAAACACAAGCTAATACTGCTACTATATCATCCTCCATTCCTCCCTGATCGTCTCTCTGTCTTCATCTCCGTCACTGTTGTCACGTCTTCTCTCCCTCATCGCGCGTGTTTATCAATCAGGTATATATATGTTTCTTAGCAACGCTTATTATAACTAGATATAGGATTTTTTGGGTTATTATCTAATTTGTTGATAATTTAGCTTAATTGCTTTCCCGAATTTCGTTTATTTGTTTGCCTATTATTGTATTTTCTGAATTAGTTGCCTATTATTACGAATGTAGAATAATGACTCGAACTTGGATGATTGATGCAAATATGAGTGACCGCACCTACAAGGATGGTTTAGCTGAATTTTATGAATTCGTTTCGAACAATTTGAATGGTTCTTCTAGTATTGCATGTCCTTGTGAAAGATGTGGTAATATTAGCTATATGGCTTTTCCGGACGTTAAAATACACCTAGAAAAGTGGAGATTTAGTCGATCCTATACACTTTGGATTTTTCATGGGGAATCATTAGAGGAAGAGAATAACTCTGAAGAAGATGATGTTGAGGTACACGAAAGGCTAACTGATGATCCTGAGTTTGCCGAGTTTTTTGAGTTGGAAGAGTTGGAAGTAGAGAAGTTGAATGTTGGGTCTATAGATAATGAAGAGAATGATGATGAGTCCATTGCTTTTGAAGATGTAGGTGATGACACTAGTAATTGGGATGACCTTAACAACATGTATGAGAAGTTGTGTGAGTCCAAGCACCTCTTTATCCTGGTTGTAAGTTCACAAAAATGTCGGCCGTGGTGAAGTTGTATAATATCAAGGGGGCAAATGGGGTGAGTGACACGTGTTTCACTAGTTTTTTAGCCTTAATAAAGGAGTTGCTTCCAGATGGTAATGTTCTACCCGTTAAGACATATGAGGCGAAAAAACTAATAAGAGGAGTGGGTATGAAATATGAGAAAATACATGCATGTCCAAATGATTGCATATTGTATCGGAAATTATATCAAAACTTAACCAATTGCCCTAAATGTTTGGAGTGGCGTTATAAGGATAAGGAAGGGATCCCCGCTAAGGTGTTGTGGTATTTTCCATTGATACCAAGAGTCATAAGGATTTATGCGAATCCCGATGATGCAAAAATGTTAACTTGACATGAAACAGGAAGAATAAATGATGGAAAGCTAAGACACCCGGCAGATGGTATGCAATGGAAATCGTTCGACGCTAAGTATCCCGAGTTCGGCAATGAACCTAGAAACTTACGTCTAGCGCTCTCCACCGATGGAATGAACCCACACGGAAACATGAGTAGCCAACATAGTACTTGGCCAGTAGTGTTGGCTATTTATAACTTACCTCCATATGTGTGCATGAAAAGAAAGTATTTGATGTTGTCGTTAATTTCCGACCTAAACAACCTGGAAATGATATAGATGTATATTTGGAACCTCTTCTAGATGATTTGCGATTGTTGTAGGATAGTGGGATAGAAGTATTTGATGCATATAAGAACGAAACTTTCAATTTGAGAGCGATGTTATTGTGTACAATAACCGACTATCCGGCTTATGGCGACCTTTACGGGCACACGCTTCATGGGAAAGAGGCTTGTCCATTGTGTGGGGAGGATATCGAGTCCGAATACTTGAAGTCTTCTCGTAAGTATGTGTATATGGGAAATAGGAGGTTCTTGTCTCATGACCATTGTTATCGCAAGATGCAGAAAGCATTCAATGGAAGACAAGAACTTCGTCAATCTCCTAGAATTTTGAGTGGGCATGAAGTTTATCAGAAAGTAAAGCATATTGAGATAGATTATGGGAAGAAGAGCGGCTCTAAATTGTCTACTCGTGGGTATAAGAAAAGATCCATATTTTTTGATAAACTTCCATATTGGCCTGACCGGAGGTCGCATTGCCTCGATTTCATGCACATTGAGAAAAATGTTTGTGATAATATTATCAATACCCTTCTGAATGTTCCCGGTAAAACAAAGAATAACGCCGCAGCTAGGGAAGATATGAAAATGATGGGTATTAGGCTAGAGTTGGCACCACAAAAGAGAGGTAATCGTACATTTTTACCGCCAGCAGCTTTTACCCTTTCACGGAATGAGAGAAAAGAGTTCTGTGCATGCTTGAATGGAATTAAAGTGCCACATGGTTATTCGTCGAACATCAAAAGCCTAGTGTCGATGCAAGACCTAAAACTCACCGGGTTAAAGTCACATGATTGTCACACTTTGATGCAACAATTACTACCTGTGGCTATTCGTTCCATTTTACCTGAAAAGGTAAGATATGCTATAACTAGATTCTGTCTCTTCTTCCAGTCCATATGCGAAAAAGTCATCGATCCCGATGACGCGGATTCATTGCAGGACCTCGTTGTAACCTCTCTTTGTCGGTTGGAAATGTATTTTCCACCCTCTTTCTTCACTATCATGATTCATCCGACCATTCACTTGGTTAGGGAGATTTTGTACCTTGGGCCCGTGTACTTGAGATACCAGGATCCTTTCGAAAGATTGATGAAAGTCTACAAGGACTATACATCTAATCGGTATCGTCCGGAAGGTTGTATTGCTGAACGCGCTATTTTAGACGAAGCTCTTTCATATTGTTACGCTCATCTCTCCCCTGAGGAGTTGATTGGCGTTCCTAAGAATCGTCATAGTGACTGGATGACCGGAAAAGGTATTAGGGGCCGGGTTGAAAAAATTGTGACACGTGAAATGTTGCATTTAGCACACATGTATGTGCTAAACAACGAAGATGAGGTGCAACCTTATATTCAACAACACAAAGATGAGCTCAAATACGATCACCAAAACAAGACCGAGAAGTGGATTGCGAACGAGCATACGAAGACGTTTCCGAGTGGTTTAGGAATATTGTCTTACGATGTACCGATCAAACTGGTGATGACATCTCTCCTAGGTTACTACGTCTTGGTTTAGGTCCAAATGCCAGGGTCACCTTTTACAACAGTTTTGCCATTAATGGATATACTTTTTACACCCGCGAGCAAGATGAGGTGAGCACAATGCAAAATAGTGGTGTGAGTTCTGAATTTGAGGCAATGCACTTTGCTACTTCAAAAGATAAAAAGCCTATTTGGGGAAAATGCCTTTATTATGGTGTTATTCAAGAAATATTGGTACTAGATTACATTGATTTCACAATGCCTTTGTTTCGATGTAATCAAGTTGATAACAACATCCATTGTGTCCGAAAGGATAAGATGGGATTTACGTTGGTCAATCTGGGTAAGGTTGGCAATAATAAGGATGATCCTTTCATAATGGCATCCCAAGCTAAACAAGTGTTCTATGTCACCGATCCTATGGATAAGAAGTGGTCTCATTGTACTTGTCTATAAGGAAAAGAAGGAGTAGTCCATCCGATAATGATGATGATGATCAGGAAGTCATTTTTGAGGGAATGGATCAGTCTACCACTGTATCTTATTTCGACGATGTTGACACTGATCATGAGGACACTGAAAGCATCTATATGCGTGATGACCATGGTGAAGGTATTTGGGTTAACGAAGAAACTATGACATCCAAGAAACGTCCCGATCCCGAGATAGTTCATCGGACACATACAAAGATATGCATGCATCTTTGGTGTAAGTTGTCTTATTTTCTTGATCTTATTATTAGATGTGGATGCTGGTGTTGAAATTGTTGAATAATGTATTGTTACAGGTTTGGACTGTAATGGAATTACAGTAATTTTTAAAAAAAAGAGGTTCAACAATAACAACGGTTATATTTAAATTACCCGTTGTTAATACTTTCAACAACGGGTGTAGTACCTCTACCCGTTGTCAATTATTTTTTTGACGTATTTCATTTTGGCGCAAATTTGGTGAAAATATATTACAACGGGTATATGTTACCCGTTGTAATAAACTTTTGACAACGGTTGACTTTTATTGACCCGTTGTTATTAACATATAACAACGGTTCTTCTTTGAGCACCCGTTGTTAATAGTTTGTCTTAATAAAAAACTAATATAGAAACCCATCCAAAGATGCCATATACAAACTAACACACACAACATTATTACTCCAACCGTTGGTATCCTGTGTTAATCCTTCTCTCTTCCTCGCTTTTTACATTCTCGTCGCCCCAGTTTCGAAACCCAGATTCCGTTGCCTTCCCTTATCATCCTGCTCGTTCTCTTTATCATCATCATCAACAGGTATGTTCACTTTAATTTTGTGTTTCGTCATTAGGGTTTTAAGACGATCATCTTGTTTCTTTTTTCATGCATTTGTTTGTTTTTCGTCTTCTTTGTTATCTTTATCATCCCGCATCATCTACTTTACTCCTCTTATCATGGTTTAGGATTTTAGAAGCTCAATCTGTTGTTTTAAGTTTTCATTCCTATTAGGGTTTAGGGTTTTAGATAATACTCTGCATGTACGTTGTTAAGTTGTTCATATCCAGCTATATCATTCATATTTGGTTTTTAGGATTATCATGGGTGAAAAACGTAAAAGAAGTCAAAAGAATAATGAGCCTGGTGATAATAAGCCTGGTGAGAGGGGTGCTACGAAGTGCAAGAAAGTCCTTGCACTATAGCCGCTAAACAGTAGTTCGAAATAACATGGAGTGAGAAGGGTTTCCCTCTTTGGTCCAAATGCGGGTCTTTTCTCCGATTGGATTGGTGCTTGCACAAGACAGTTTGTGCCTATCTATTTAGAGGATGTTAAAAGTTTGAATCCAAAATTGGCGGAGTTATACTTGGCTCGTATAAAGGAAGGCTTTATTATACCCGATGAAAGTCATGATGAGTATTTAATGCATAAGGCAAACATGTCCACAGGCGGTGGAAGTGTGGCGTTGCTAGGGATTGGTTGTATGTGGACAAGGCAACGGGGGAGATGCGTAAGAGCCCACCGGAAAACAAGTGTCCCACCATCAAGCAGGAAGAATGGGATCTTTTCAAAAAGATGAGAACTACTGAGAAGTTTCAGGTTAAATATCCTCGCCTTTTAACGATTTACCTATCATTTTTTAATTAATGAGTCCTTTATATAATCTTTTTATTATCTCATCTACTTGCGCTTTTATATAATTATTTGAAGGCCGTTAGCAAAAGAAATCGTGCTAACATTTCATGCAAGAAGGGGAAATTCTATGGTTCTCGAGGCGGTTACAGAAAGATAGAAGAGGACCTCGTAAGTAGCATGCATTATTGCCCTGTGAGACTTTATTTTTTTAATCACACTTGGACTTGCATTGATACACATTTACGTGTATAAATGTTACCATGTTAATGTGTAGGTGGCAAAGGGAGTGAAAGAGGTGGATCGGCATGTAACTTATAAACAAGGGCACACGCCTAAAGGATCCCTATGCCGCGCGACAAATATGATCAGGAAGTTTTGGCCAACATAGTAAGCATTATTTTATTCAGACGAGTTCATTACTAACTTTATTATTTTAGTCACAAATATAATTTGAAGTTTATTTAATATATTATAGGATAAAGTAGTGAAAGAGGTAGAAGAAGGGAAATTCACTCCCAGTGGTCGTAATGACGTTCTTGCTAGAGCGATCGGCCGACCCGAACATCCAGGTCGTTTGAGGGGCGTCCCGTTACAGGTTGGAGTAACGAAATATTATGGGAAAACTGCCCAGATAAAGAAGAAAAGGAAGACTAAGTCTGAGAAGGCTGACATGGTAACATTTATTCTATTATTTTCATTTAAGTTCAATTCACATGTTATTGTTGGGATAAAAATTGCTGACACATTACATTCTTGGCAAGCAACTTCAGTTAATGGCATCCGTACTACTAAAGCTGAATGCTGGAGGTAAGCTTTCCGAAGAAGAAGTGAAGATGATGGAGGATGTCATTTCTAAAGGGGTAATAATAAGGTACAACAGATTGGTGAAGAGGCCGCTACTACCTTGGCAATACATGAGAAGGAAGTATCGGTCAACGAGATTCAGAAAGATCAGGTACCTAATAATGCTTCTGAAGTTGTAACAACTAAAGCCGATCAGGTACCTAATATACTTCCTTATTTTTCTTTTGTTTTTTTTTTGGGTAAGATCGGGGTGTGTTCACCGCCAACTTCGACATGGTGCCATTGAATTGGTTAATTTTATTAGGTAAATAATGGGTCCGAAAAGGAGATGCAACTTGATGAGAAGATCGGTGATGGAAAACAAGATACATCCCCTTCAAGTCAGTTCCCTGTTTTCAGGAAGGTATGCATGAAGTGTTTAATTAGTTAAATTTATATGAATGCTTGAAGTTTGTGCAAAAATCGGCCGAGACAGAAAGCGTTTTTGCAAAATCTTTGAATCTTTGAAGCGTTTTTGCAAAGATATATATAATAATGTATATGTATGTGTATATTCTTCAGGCCGTAAACAATAGGCCAGTTATTCTTGCTGACCCTAATAGAATCGAAAAGCCACCTGTGCGTGTTGGCCGGGGTCTCGTAGAAAACAAACCCGCAGAATGAAACGTAGTTCATGGCGAAAAACTTTTGCCGAATCATAGAATAGTAGAGATAACTACAAATCAATCCAGGCTATGAAAAATTTCCACTTTGTCCCAGTTCGGACGACATTACCATTCTGGGAGATGCGCTTGGAAGTTTCATCCAATGGCCTGATACTCACATCTACTTGGCGAAGATATCTCCGCCGCCTCCTCCCCGAGCAAATGGAAAGCGATTGGGGTTAGAAGAAATACCTTTATATATATATATATATGTGTTACATTTTTAATTGTTGAATGTTTTTATATGTTAAATTTATATGTTATTTTTTTTTTGTAGGGAACAAAAAAGGCGGCTTTGGCGGATAAGCCTAAGTCCACAGACATGCCAACAACCTCGACTTCACAACAACTTGATGAGGTATGTATTTAATTAACTTCTCCATTTTTTTTAAAAATTAACCTCGCCCCTTTATTTATATTTTGTCTGTATTTATAAAAAGCATGGTAATTTTGTGTAGGGGACAAAAAAGACCGATAAGCCTAAGTCCCCGTCTTACACTGCTACTACTACCTCATCATTGAAAGAGCAGGTTGACGAGGTATTTAATTAAGTACGCTTTTATTTTTATTACTCCAACTAGGATATGTTACCTTTGGATTTTTTATTATTTTAATTATCTATACTACATGTGTAGGCTGCTGGTAGTAGCACCACAACAAAGACTCATTATTTCCCGGCCGTGAAAGTTAGGAGTATAAACTCCACAAAATATAAAGGGAAGGATTACATGCAAAAAGTAAGAACGGGACGATGATGAGACTCAGTATGAGGAGGTGGCCATCGCATAGCCTCCGAGCAACTGATAATTATTCCGCTCGAGGAGGATATTCTAGGGGCTGAGCGCCATGCATCCATATCATGGGATCTGCTAGCCGTATGGGCTGGACTAGACCAGATTGATGTCCAACACATATTTGTTTGGATGAAGTAAGTTTCTTAATAAATAATTTCATAGTCTAATATTCTGACTACTAGGTAGATAGTGTTTTAAATACCGGAATTAATACCGTAATAATGTAGGATATTGCAAACCAGAGTGATCCCCGAGAAGAATATTCCATCTGATCAATACGGATTCATGTGCCCCTTTGTTTTATCTTTATTTATTCCGGATTTCACGTTCGAACAACGGGTAGATTATATTGCTCAGCAATTGGCGACAACCAAGAAGTCGATTTTTGGCGTTTATAAAGAAAAAGGGTAATAAACAAATTAATATTACGTTTCCCCCTACAATTGCATTTTCATAACTAATATATGTACTTGTTAATAATGATGATGTCTCTTGATGTAGGACTCATTGGGTGCTAGCAGCCATCATGCCGACAAAGAAAAAAGTTTTCTGGTTGGACTCTTTACATCATCAACCAAGCGAGACTTTTAAGCACTTGATTAAAATGTAAGTTTATAATACTGATTTATTTATAATAACATTTTCAATTTTTATTTATAGAAAAAAGCTCGTTCATATTTTTGCCCCTAAAAAAATTAGTTTCTGCCTCCTTTTTTATTTTTTAAAAAAGGGCCTTTAAGAAGAAAAGAGCAAACGAGGAGGATCAACCCACGAACGATTCGATGTTGGCCCCGATTTTTTTACGATAACAGGGGTACGTGCTCAAATACAATAACATTAAGTGCAAAATCTGTGTTTAATACTAATACAATACCTAAAGTTCAAGATTCCGATGTGAGCCTTCTCTCGTCTGTTTTTTTTATGTAATAATAGGCCCCTCGCCAAATGGATAGCATACAATGTGGATACTACGCTTGTCGGTTCATGTTGGAGATTATTAGGCGAAGATATCTCGTTATTCCAAAAAGGGTTAGTAATAATTTAAACATGTGTTTATTACTTTTTTTTAAATTAGAGCTAATGTTGTCTTGCAATTGCTTTTATATATACCATGATGTTGCTAATGTTGTCTTGCTTGTCGCTATATATACCATAATGTATTCTCTTTGTTTTTTCCATTGTATGTAATCAACCAACCACAAACAGATTGAGCAATACTCAAGTATAGATATAGACGAGGTAAGAGACATGTGGGGCAACTACGTCTTAGAATATATATAGATAGAAATGCATGATACTATACTCACAGTTTAGATCAGCTTATTAGTAATTTTTTTGTTGAAGTTAGGGAATGATTAATTAGTTCATGTAAATTCAACTCCTTGTAATTATGTATATATATATATATATATGATGCTGCTGTTGTATGTGGTTGAATTGAATCTATTGAGTTCGATGAACCCACTATGATTTATCTTTAGTCTTTGGTATATGGTGTCTTTTGATATATGCAGGTTTTTGAATGGCATGAAACAAATTTAATTTTTCAGAACATTAGGTGTACGTAATAAAAACGGTTACTAAAAAAAACCGTTGTGAATGACATTTACAAATACCCGCGCATAATATTCAACAACAGGTTTTAATCAAAGAACCGTTGTTAAAAGTATTCACAATTTTGGAGGTAAAATTACAACAACGGGTATTAAACAAAGAACCGTTGTTACTAACAATTTCAACAACGGGTATGTAACATAAACCCGTTGTCAAAAGACTTCATAATTTTGGAGGGAAAGTTACAACAACGGTTATACATACGACAACCGTTGTTATATTATTCCCTCCAAAATTTTGAAACACTTTCCACAACGGAGAACACCCAACAACAACGGCTTTTAACCGTGGTGAATACTTTAGACAACGGTTTCACTAAATAAGCAAACCGTTGTAAATACCTTCTACAACGGCCGCATTAACAACGTCCGCTTTTTTATTTTACAACGGTTTTTACCCGTTGTTATAGGTTGTATCTGTAGTAGTGAAAGGAGTCCTACACTTGTGCCCAAATTTCGTCCATATTGTATGTAAGAAATATGATTTTCTCTTTATTTTTGTTCATTTAATCTTGCATGCAACTAGATCCACATAAATATAAATTGTGGGTAATTTATAATATGATTAGATGAGTCTAATAGGGGTTTATGAACCTAACAAGTCCAACCGTCTGGCGATGTCCGCTGATCACTGGCTAAAGTTGCCGTCACTTGACGTCCGCCATTGCTATCGGAGGATGATCGTTATTTCTTCTTTTGTCTCATCATTATCCCTGTATATCTCAGCCATGTTTTTTTATAGATGAGTAATTCCTCAGGCGTACAACTCATCGGCGTCGATGATGCCAAAGTCTGATGCATTATTTAGGCCTCCATTCGCACATGGTGTGCAAATTTGTTTCCAATTATTTGCGTTGGTGATTGTGCTTCATATGCATTTGAAATTAAGGTTTCTGACGCAAAGCATCGACGACTTGGATTTCGGGAAACACGGTTCACTTGGGGGCGATGAATTTCTGAGATCGTGTCGGTGAAGGCTATGTCAGTGATTCAGGTTTGGGATGTTGTATGGGATGATCAGCGCGGTCTCTGAAGTTACCACGGTGTTCGGCACCGTCGTCGGAAGCATTTGGGGAGTAGGTCAGAGGCGCAGTGGCTAGCTACCATAGGCAAAGAAATGCTTGGTGAGGTGAAGCTAAGGCTCACTACTGGTGATTAATTGTGGGTACTGGGTTGAACACTTATGTCAGCTGAAATATACGTCGAAAGTTGTAAATGTTGATGTTCTTATGCAATCCACATACTAGAAAATTGAAGACAAAGGAGACAAAAGGATAATATGATAGAATTACCAAACTACTACCTTGTGAACACATGGCCATGGGCCCACCGCTGCTACTTTTCTTGTGCCAACAACAAAGCACAGCCAATTTATTAGGAAATGGCGTATTAAAAAAGGAGTATGGGGGTTTAGGCTTAGTTGACACTCACCTTTGGAACCTAGCTGCTGTTGATAAATTGGTTTGGTGGATAGCTGTCAAGAAGGATCACCTCTGGATTAAGTGGGTTGATAAGATTTATATTAAGGATACTCCCTGGATTGATTACCAACCTTCTCAATCTAGTTCATGGGCTTGGAGGAAGATTTGTGAGATTAAAGATAGATTTAGAGATGCTTATCTGCAAGGAAAGTGGATGGAAGCTGATGATATGTATACAATCTCTAAAGGTTATGAATGGCTTACTTTTCAATCTCATCAAAAAGTGATATGGGCAAAAGCTGTTTGGAACAGGTTTAATACTCCAAGGCACTGTTTCATCTTGTGGCTCTTGCAGAGGCAAAGACTTCTAACCTTGGATCGATTGCAGAAAATGGGGGTGGTTACTTCTGGAGTGTGCTTTGTGTACAGCAGGGGGCTTGAGACTCATCAACATCTCTTCCAAGAATGTGAGTATGCAAAAAAATGCTACCAGCTTCTTTTTTCTTGGTTGAAGATTACAATGACAGGTGATGTTTCTACTGGGAAGGTGCTAATGCAAAGAAAACTCTCTGGTTTTCAGAGACTTGTGATTAGTTCTTTGATTGTAGCTGTTCAGTATGGGATATGGCATGTGAGGAATGTATGTAGAGTGGACAAATATTTGATGCATCCAGAAACACTCTTACAGCAGGTCAGGAAAGAGTCCAAGCTGCGTATAATGGCAGTAGCTTTGGGGCAAGTCCGTTTAGCTGATAGTAACTGGTGTAAAAGTCTGGGTTTGATGTAAGGTTTCTTTGTTTTTCATTGTGACTATAGGCTGTTAGTGTGTTGTTTTGCTAGATAGTGGTTTGGTTGGCATAGTCCTTTCGCCAAAGGATTATATGCAAAAATGGTTGTAATGGTGACTTTGAGATCCCTTTTGGGACGATTATAATACTACTTACATTTCCACCAACAAAAAAAAATTATTATGTTTAATTTAATATACTTGTTTGTTAGTATTATATTGATTCATTTCAAGTATTTAGGTAAATGAGTGTATTTATAAATTTAAAGGAATGTATGTAGTATATCATAAATGTATATCTACCAAAATAAAGTAATGTATCTAATAAGTTAAAGGTATGTATCTATTAACGAAAAGGAATGTATCTAACTAGTTAAAGGAGTGTATCTAGCTAGCTAGATGTATGTATCTAGTAGCTAGTTTAAGGTATGTATCTCAAAACTTAAATAATTAGTGTATGTAGCTAGCTAGAGGTATATATTTAGCAACTTAAAGAAATTCATCTAGCAAGCTATATATATGTATCTAAACTTAAAGGAGTGTATCTAGCTAGCTAGATTTATGTATCTAGTAATTTAAATGAGTGTATCTAGCTAGTTAGAGGTATGCATCTAACAACTTAAAGGAATGTATCTAGTAAGTTAAAGGAGTGTATCTAGCTAGCTAGATGTATATATCTAGTAGCTAGCTAAATATATGTATCTCGCAACTTAAATGAATGTATCGAGCTAGCTAGAGATACGTATTTAGCAACTTAAAGAAATGTATGTAGCAAGTTAAAGGACTGTATCTAGCTAACTATAGGTATGTATCTAGCAACTTAAACGAGTGTATTAGCTAGCCAAATGTATGTATCTAGAATATTAATGTGATCAAATAAGGTAGACGGGTATGCTAAATTTTAGCAGTAGCTTAAGTATGGAAATGAGATGGTGATTTAATAATAGGTGAGATTGGTGAGTGGAAAATAATGGATGAGACAGGTGAGTAGAGTATGATGGAGGTCCTTAACCTTAATCCCATTTTATGGATTGCTTCTATTATTCATTCAGGCTTTGGCTTAGTCTTTATATTACGATTATATGCCTCTACCCACTACTCCAATTGTATCCTACATTTGCTATTGCTTGTGACTATTTTTTCATAAAAATTCGGTATATTTTATTTTATTTGTGTAAAATGCGACTAATCATCTCATAATCATTCTTTTATTTCTACTTTATTTAAATTGCTTGTGACTTTTGTCACAACTTAGGGACGATTTTAATGAAAAATTCTAAAACTAAATTCTAAAAAGATTGGGTGAACCCTTTCCGACGGGCAATTGGATCAAACGAGGGGGACGGGTATCCTCAAGTAGAGGTATGTATCTAGCAAGTTAAAAGAGTATTTAACTAGCTAGAGGTATGTATCTAGTAATGTAAAGGAGTGTATTTAGCTAGCTAAAGTATGTATCTAGAAACTTTAGGGAGTGTATCTAGCTAGTTTGAGTTATGTATCCACCAACTTAAACAAGTTGGTAAATAAAGATGCATATTTTGATCATGCTTTTTATGAATATGACATAGTTGTATAGGCGTATAGTACCGATACATGGCTAACGACGACGTGGTTAATGCTAAATTTGTTCAAGTACCACGTAATTTAGAAAGGTTGTACTTATGTAGTGTGTTTAGGAGCTTCTATAACACATTCAATCTTAAATTTAGCTTGTTTGTATTGTCATATGTTCTCAGAGCTCATACTTTCCCAATTTTCATGCAATTTTCTTAATCCAGTTTCACTATAATGAGTGTTACGGACAGGAGCTCCATCAGTAGACATGAGAGTTTAGGAAAACGTCGATTTCATTTCTATATAATGATGATGCGAGTACTTCCTTCGGAGATCCCGACTACTATTCATCTTTTCAACAATATATCACAACTCTTGTTAACCAGAACAAATCAAAGGGGGGAAACTAAAAGAAAATGGCAGATTGGGGTCTGGTGATAATGACGTTGGTTCTGTTCATCCTGTTGACAACAGGACTGCTATTTCAGTTGCCCGGGAAAAGCAGGGTGATTGCATTCGGAAGCATGTAGAGCAGCGGCATGGCGATATTAGTCCAAACTGTCATTTACTTCTGCTTCATCACCATTTTCTTGATTGTTGTTGGTGTTCATATCTACACCAAGTAGCCCTTGTTACATGACATCAAGCATCTTTGTTGCTAATATTTTCGTGTTTCATTTGATACTTCTAGTTTTTGTTATGTTTCAATTTCATTCACACGTAATTGAGTTTCAGTTTAATTTAAATTCATGGAAGTTCAGCATTTCAAAGTTCAAACTCATGCTTGTAGGGACTAGGGAGGATTTGATAAAATGCACCTTTGTAACAACTGATTCATGTAAATCTATTATGATCTAACTGAAACGGAAATTTATGACTGAATTTGCGCATACACATATTTAAAAGAAGCCTGAAACGATCCAGATGGATATTTTGAGTACAGAGAAACAAAGTATTTGAACATGGTAAAAAAAACTGGCACCCTAATCACAGAAAGAGTAAGGATAAAAGAATTAGAAAATTGTATATTTATAATAAACAACTACTCCGTATCTTAAAATGATCACTAATTGAAGATCGTAAAATTGAAAAAACGACGACATTGCAGCAACTACTATAGTCATGAAATTATGGTGACAAGTCACATACACAAATTAGTAAAGACAAATACACAAATTAGTACACCTAGATACACAAGTCAATTTGTGTATCTATGGCACTATAGTCGGTGAACCTGGGGTAGTATTGTGTGTATCCACAAACCACCAGCCACCCCTCGAGCCTCCACTACTCACCACTCACCTGGCCGTCATCCACTATCATCCCCACGGGCACCACCATACTCACGGCCCCATACCCGACGATAGATTAGTGGATCCGAAATTTTATCCAAATTTCAGCATCACAATTTCACAATATCTGGACTTATTAAGCACCACGTATCATCAGTTACAACAGAAATTCTAAAACAAAACCCAATTTAACATTGTTCAGCATTGAACTAACATCATTCATCGGAAAGAACTTATCATAAAATGATCTTAGTCGACGTTATTGTTGACATTGTGGTCGGCGATGAGCGAAAACAAGCGGCGGTGATTAAATCTGTGGGGAAAGAGAGAGGGACGAAGATAGGATAGAAAGAAACATCGTCGATGAACGAATCTGATAGAGGAGCAGTGGTGGTGTGCCGGCGAGGTTGAAGCTGGAGCTCCGGTGATGATATGGTGGTGGTACTCTGATGAATAAGGTTGAAGAAGTTATGGGGTTAGTGTATGTGTTTGGTGAAAGAAGAAACGCAGGAGTAATATGTCATCTAGCAGCCTTTGGTTTGTTTGATCTAAGGGCTGAAAAGGAGTTCGTACGGTTCGCACCCTAATTTAGTTCGCACAAGATTCTGATTCTATATATATATATATATATATATATATATGTGAGTCCACCTATATATTTGAGTCCATGAGTCCATAAAACAATACCACGCACTATACAAAACAATATCACGATTTTTTTTTTCAAATTTTTTTCAAATTTTTTTTTTTTCAAAAATTTTTTTTTGGTTTTTTTTTTTTTTTTTTTTTTTTTTTTTTTTTTGTGATATTGTTTAAGATAACGTGTGATATTGTATTGTATTACAAAAAATATCACGATTTTTTTTTCATTTTTTTTTCGAAAAAGTTTTTTTTTATGTAAGATGTGATATTGTTTAGTATAACGTGTGATATTGTATTACAAAACAATATCACGATTTTTTGTTTCAAATTTTTTTTTTTTTGAAAAAGTTTTTTTTTTATGTAAGCTGTGATATTGTTTAGTGTAACGTGTGATATTGTATTACAAAACAATATCACGACTTTTTTTTGGATTTTTTTTTTTCAAATTTTTTTTTTCATTTTTTTTTCGATTTTTTTTTGAATATAAGCTGTGATATTATTTAATATAACGTGTGATATTATATCATGGACTCACGGACTCAAAAAGATAGGGTGAACTCATGTGATCCGAATTTATATATATATATATATATATATATATATATATATATATATATATATATATATATATATATATATATATATATATATATATATATATATATATATATATATATATATATATTAGGATCACATGAGTCCACCCTATCTTTTGGATAGGGTGAACTCATGTGATCCTAATATCACACGTTATATTAAATAATATCACAGCTTACAGTATCACACGTTATACTAAACAATATCACAGCTGGAAAAAAAAAACTTTTTGAAAAAAAAATTTGAAAAAAAAAATCGTGATATTGTTTTGTAATACAATATCACACTGTAGATACCCGTATCCGTCGATATTGGAATTTATAGAGAACCCGACAAACACCCGATGATGATAGGACACATGTATTCTTTAGTTGTCATTGTCATTATTTGGGTTCGTTTTACGATGTAGAATGGGCGTCGTCGATGAAGTATTTTATTAATTTAAATGATATTTAAATTAATGTTTTTTAGTGAGTTCATTTTATTATTTTAAATGATATTTAAATTAATGTTTTTTTAAGTGAGTTCATTTTTATTAATTTAAATGATATTTAAATTATAGCTTTTTTTAGGTGAATTCAATTTATTTTTTTTTATTTTGAATTTATTTTCCCAAGTTTATTTTATTGAAAATAAAATAAATATTTGATTTGAAAAATCATTTTATGAGTATATTTGGTTTGAAAAATCATTTATTTTAATGTGTTAATTGATTTGAAAATCGAAAAGAACTCGTTTTGAACATGCGTTTTTGAGCTCGATTTTAGCTCGGTTTTTGAGCCCGTTTTCTTTGCGAGTTGGCACGAATATCGAGTACACTAACCAACCTAAGCCTCTACCCATCCAACCCAGTTCGAAACCCCATAACCACGGCCCAAATTCCATCCCAAACACCCCCAAATGTACTCGCATACAAACAAACCTACCCCCTGTTTTGTGTGATGAATCCCGAGCCCAAAACCCGCTCCAAATACCACCAAAACCCGTACCCATTAACCCTAACCCATACCCTAGTATCCTACCCATATTACCTTACCTTAACCACCAAGAAAACCCCCCAAAGCTGCTGGACAAAGAGCCTATGCTCAACAGAGTCTGTCCGCCTCTCTCCCCCTTTTTGCCCTACTTTAACTCCTTATAAATACCACCCCTTCACCATACATTCATTCCTCTAAGTTCTCCATACATCCAAACTGAAACTGTTTGTATGTCCTCCTCGAAAAACAATTCGTTCCACAAAAACAATTCGTTCCACAAACCCTAATTGCCTCTCAAAAACCCTCCACAAAACCGACATCCAAACTGAAACTGTTTGTGTGTCCTCCTCGAAAAACAATTCGTTCCTCCCGCAAACCTCCATCAAAACTCGATTTTCTTGTTCCTAATTAACCACATAACATCCATCTACACATTAGACAAAGATTTACGAGCCAAATTGCCCTTGAGAGTACACGAAATCCCTCGAAAAACAGTGTTATACACTCGTTTTTTATGCGGTTTGTTCCTGTCTGTCCAGTTCTGTTTGTGCTCGTTTTTCGTGCCCAATAACTCAAAACGAGCAGGGGTTGCTTTAAGATCTCTGTTCTCCTCTCTTTCTAGTTTTCAAAACATCTTTTAAATCGAATTTTCATCGTGAAACGAGGGAGAAATCATTGTTTGAAAGTTGCTGTCCAGATTTGCCAAAAACGCGTGTTTGCTTTGTTTCTTCGTCGACGACGGCCTCTCGAGATAAAATCTACCATCTATTACGACCCAAGACGGTATCAACGATACATGTAGTTTAAGGGTGCATCAAATCCTCCTCTTTCTCCTTTTTTATTTCGTTTTTTATGTTTGTTCTTTTATAGTTTGTTTTGTTTGTTTATCGCTTTTTATTTATCGTTTAAATTAACTATGAAACTAGTTTAGTCCGAGTATGAGTTAAAGTACCACCATGAACACCCGCGTTGACTTGAGATGGGAAAAGAAACCGCTACATCAGTCGGTCGTACACCCCCGTCTCATTTACATATCCTCGTGTTCAAGGTAGGACATAAATAAAACGAACTTCTAACTTCGCTCCTTGTTTTTGACCCTTTGTTTGTTTCGGCCAATTCGACCCACCTTAGGACCCGTTGCATGTTAGTATGACCTCTGATTGTTAACATATAACTTATTTAGATGACATTAGATCAATTTAATAACCTAATTAGACACGATAGGTGGCTTCGACATAAGCTTTAAAATCAACTAACAATTCTGTAACTTAATGAACGCATCTCTTTCTTTCACCTAATTTCTCGCTAGTATAAGAGTGCGTGATTAGCACCTTCTTATTAACACTCGATGAGTTAAATTAATTAGCGAACTTGACCTAATTTGACCCCTTTTGAGCCGTGTAGAATACACAATTGCAAGACCTCTTTTCAATCGATCAACGTCGTTTCTAACTTGTTTTCTAATTCGTTCCTAACCCGTTTCGCAATCATCGATCTAACCTAAGAATTAGGGTATGCCAGATCGTGTGGGCCGTGTTTGGCCGTGTCCTTGTAGTCCCTTTTCTCGTTTTTTTTCATCTTTATCTCGTTATTTCGTATCTTGTAATTACTTTGTTTATCGAGTCGTGTTTGTTAGTTTGGTTGTAATTTTCAAGTTAGTTTTCTTTTACCGAGTCAAAACCTCTTTTAAAAAACCTTAGTCTTGTTTGGTTAGATGGTTGTGCCCCAATGCTTGTAAGAGCGTAGTAAATCGCATGTTGTTTAAAGCAACATGGCCCGATTTATGCTAATGCATGCTTTGGTGTGCGGCCCTATGTCTAATTCGATAAGATTGAGCGAAAGCACACATAACGAGGAGTGACCCAAGGCCGTGCGTCATGTAAGCCGGGGGCCACCCCTCTTGTGCACGCTTTTCTAGGCCGATTGGCCGTGTGTGTTGTCGTGTATTGCGTCGTGTGTATAGCGTTGTATTTTAGATCGAGTTGTATCTTTAGTTTATCGTTGCGTCGGCATGAAATGCCTGGGTTGTAATAAGGTAGATCCCAACGGCTCCCCCATTCCCCCTAAGCCTTGTCTGCTTTCGTTCATATGTTGCTTAGATCAATCAACCCACATGCTAAATTACAACTTTGACAAAGTTAGTTTAGTTGCATCTAAATCGACATAGAAACTTCACATGTTAGGGTTAAAACGATGTTTGCATTTCATATATCGTAGTAGCTATGACCTTGTTTGAAATCCATACTTGACTTAGTAGAGGCCGTTATCGACGGGCGGGGTTAGGTGTCCTTATGGGCTTCCTAACACGTACCCTCACCCCTTACTCAAGATCTATGGTTTGTGGATCCGTCTAAATACCATTGGATTACGAGAGTCATTCAAATCGAGTGATATAGGGTACAAGTCTTTATCTTTAATCACTCGTAGTCGATTGGCTTTATGCTTTTCGATGAAAGGTGTAAAGTTGACTTGAACGGTTCCAAGTTCCCAAAAACTTGGTGGCGACTCTAATTTGTCTTAATTCGATTCGAAAGAACCTCGAGTCGATTATGCCTCGTGTGGATCCCGCGGACGCAGCCTTCCCGAGGGCCTTGTCCACGCTTTGGCGACTACCGGGAAAAGAGGACTAGTTACACTTTGTTTCTAGGGTCTTTTCCTCCGAGGTGAAACTTGAAAAGAAAGTGTTGGAAAGTAAAACATTACTCATAGTGCTACGATTCATGCATAAACCCTTAAGGACTTGCCGGGCCGTCCCAAATGTTTCTTCGTGATGCGTGGGGGCGACGTCCCACTATGCTAGGAAGCTGCACATTGCTCGCTTCCACTTCACCTCGCGTGGTTCTTGATGGTGGGGACGATCTTCTAGGTACTCTACCTTAAGACACCTTGCTCTATAAGACCGCAAAAGGATGGAGGGCATAGACCTTCTTGTAGAAGACTTGCCGAGACTTAGAGATGTCTAGGAGCATACATCCTTACAACATGAGAATGACAATGTGCAATTTGTTTTCCCGAGTCTTTTTCGAAATTTCCCATGTCCTTTTCAAAACCTAACTTTTGAACAACTTACTTTCAAAATAGCATGGTTTTAAAAACGCGGAATGCTGCCCAAATAGGACTAGAATTTTCGGCCCAAAATGAGCTTTTATAGCCATGCTTTGCCCATTTCAAATCTCATTTTCGAATCAATCTTTCGTTTTTTTTCAAAATCAATCCAAAATGCCTCTCGAACCTCAACCAAGCATGAAATGCGTCAAGTCGTGTCCGGGTCATGGCCGTGTTAGGCCGGGTGTGTTTCGTTCTAAGAGTCTAGAACACGACCTTGTTGGGTCACCCAAGCTCACCTCTTGGGCCTTGAGTCATGTTGGTCGACCTTTTGGTCTAGGATAGTCCACAAAAACGTCCAAGCTAGGCCATTTAGGGCGTTTCACCCGAACCTATGGGCTATGTTAGTCCAATCACGGGTTTAGTCACATCGAGTCCGGTTTATAACCGATTCATGACAGTTTGAGTCATGTCGTTTTGTCGAGTCTAAAATGAACCAAGGTCTAAATCCAACCGTGAGTCGAACCTTTGGTTAGTCAGTCTCAAGTCGAGTCTTTGTTTGAGTCAAGTTGGGGTCGTGTCCTTAAGTGTGCAGGGGCTCTTACTTTAAATATTGACTCGAAGACGGGTTTTCTTGTAGAAAGGCCGCCAAAAACTCGACGTCAAGCAATGGAAGATGCTGTTAACAAGCTCACTGAGGCCGTGAACCTCATGATGACCCGAATGGATGCAATCGAATCTAAGCTGGATGAAGATTCCCCTCCACCTCTGACTGATCTGGAGAAACGGTTCAAGTTCATCGAAGACCGTTTGAAACTCTCCCAGGGGAAGAACATTCACTATGAGAATGCTAGGGCCTATGCCCCGGTGCAGGATAAGTTGCCCACGAACATGGTACTCACTGACATCCCAAAGTTTAAGGGCACTGAAGATCCAGTCCACCATGTTAAGGCGTATAAGGGGTACTTAGCACTAAAGGGAGTACCCTGTGACATGCTCTCTGAAATCTTTGCCCAATCTCTGGATGAACACCCGAAGGCGTGGTTCTATAATCTTGACCTTAAGAACTTCCCCACTTTCGAAGATATTACGGTGGAGTTCTGTAAGCACTATGCTGATAATGTTGAGATTCAAACCAACATAAGGACTTTGGAAGTAATGACACAGAAGGAAAAAGAGGGCTTTACTGAATTCCTCGCAAGATGGCGCTAACAAAAGCGTGAAACTAGCTAAGAAGCCCGATGAAGTTGAAATGGTAGATAAGTTCGTGAAGAATTTACGACTGCTTTATCGTAATGCTCAAAATACTGAATTTTGGTTCTTTCAAAGAATTGATAAGAATCGGGATAAAGGTAGAAGATGACGTCGAATGGCGGAGGCCGAAAAGGGGTACCAAGGGGCCTCATCGTCTAAGGGCAAGGCCCCAGCAACGACCCATATTGATGAAGCCATAAATCTCTTAAAAGGGCAATCGAAGAAGTCGCAACGCCAAACACCTAGGGCATTCACCGATATCGGATGCACGTATACATATGCTCTCCAGAGGCTCATAGCCCAAGGGAAGCTGAAGCCTATAGGTCCAACTCCGGACCCTCCTGCTGATCAACAAGGTAAATGGTATAAACCAAATGCCTACTGTGCCTTTCATCAAGGGAAAGGCCATGATACTGAAAGGTGCTATCGACTGAAGCACGAAATCCAAGACATGATTGAGAATGGAACACTCCCGATCCCAACTGTTAAACCCAATAACATCACCAATCCATTTGGCGATCATGCAAACTTTGTTTCTGTCGAAGACATTGTCGATTATTCTCATCTTATCCGCCCATGTAACTTGAAAGGGGTGTTTATCGGGAAAATATTTGTGGATTGCTTTGAATTCTTGCCAAACCCGAAGAATGAAATTCAAGTCGGGAGTCTTGCTCTAGAATGTACTCCTCTCATTAACGAAGTTAATAAAAGACAATTTGATTCACCAACCTTCATCACTGGCGTAGATCCTCAGAGGACTACCTCGGGATGGAGGCAAACCATCACAGGGATCAAGGACAAGAGCCGAGCATCTAAGCTGACATCTGAACAAGAGAAAGCTCATGACCAGATTTGAAATTATGAGTCGGGATCTGTTTTCTTATTTTAGTCGAGTCGAGTCTAGGACTTTCTTTTTTTGAATTTGAGTCGTTTGTTCTGCGATGACCTAGGATGTGTCCTAGGAATCGTTTCTTCGAGTCTGTTAAGCATTTCTCATTCCAATAAAAAGTTGCAGTTTCGTTTCCAAATATGTCTTGTTTCCAATCCTCAATCATTCCGAAACATGATAAAACGCACAACACACTCAAAGGAATCCCTGGGGTAGAAATGCGTCCTGTTTCAAAATGTAAGGTGCACTAGGATCCCGTGTTTGATTCCTTTACCTATTCCATGTCTGGTGGTAGAAAACCTCCATCTAAACCAATGTTTGTGACAAGCTTTTAGATGATTCTATGACAAACCCGGACTAGCTCCTTGTTTCCCCTATCGATGATGGAAGGCAAGCCTTTTCCCCAACAAAATCATCCCATCTCGAAGAGAGAAGATATCAACCCGTTCTAACAAGAAGTTGTTAGTTCTTACCCAAATTAGTTGGCGAAGCCCAGTTTTCAAGGTGTATCCATTTATGACTAAGAGAATGAATAGAAGATCATTTTCAAATAGAGAAAAAGAAAGGTGAAAAAGAATGAAAAAATGAGAAAAAGAGAAAAATTGGAAAAATGAAAAAAAATGAAAAAAAGAAAAATGAAAAAAGATGAAAGAAAAAGAAAAAAGAAAAAAAGATGTTGAAGTTATTATGAATGCTTTTTGGTTGAATGTCGAAGTTACGGAAGCCAGAAGTCAAGTCAAGTACCCATAGTTGAAGTTCAATGGGCGAAGCCCAAAAGCGTAAGTAGTGACCTCTTTACCCTCTAAGTCCTTCCTGAGACGGTTACAAGGGGATAGTCAGGAATTTTGAGAATCATTCCGCATGTGCTGTTACACCCAGCCTTTAGGGACCAGATATGGAGATTTTAACCCATATTGTTTTCCAACCCATTTTCACTCGGGTTTCATCAAACCCGAGACACCTTTTCCAACCACGATGTAAGCCATAACCCATTGGCCTTAGCACCAGAAAATGAACCTTTAGAATGACGGTCCACTATTTAAGCCTTTTGTTGCCAAGCTCCACATCCCAAAGAACCGCAACCTTTTGTACCAACCCTGACACGGATTCAAATCGGTACCTTACAAAGTGCTAGAATGGGATACGACATGATACCTTAGGTGAAACCTTTGAGTGTGTACACACAATCAATATGCCAAGTTTATGCACCTTGATCGAACTACGTCGGATTTGATTTCGCTCCACGCGAATACGTAGGCAGTCCTTCAGAATAAGGGATTCAATCCACTCATCAACCAAGTTGTCATCTTGTCGGTTTCTTACGGGTCTTAACCAAGTCCAAATGAAGCCACCTTTGTTTGAGTCGGTCTTAGCACTCGATGTAGGCTAGGATAAGGATATAGGTTCAGATGAGTAGTGTCAAGTCTCGGAATGAGCTTTATCTAACGGTGTAGGCAAAGATTGCTCAGTCACATAGATGTGGGTTTGTGTTGGGAACATAAAATATGAAAAACCCGCTGAAAAGAAAGAAGGCGTGGAAGAAAAAATAATAAAAGCCCGCTGAAAAGAAAGAAGGCGGTGGCAAGAAATGATGAATACTCATTTAAAAGAAAGGAGGCGAGAAGAAGAGTGGCATAATGTTCCCAACAAGAGTGATGTGTGATGTCTAAATGCTTTCATAAGATCATCGTGTTTAGTGTCGGGCGAAGCCAACGTTGTTGCTCCGTGAGTTTAATCCACCTTGTCAATGCCGAGTGATCTTGATTCCCATGTGCCCTCGGGAGCACGCCCATGCCATACGATATCTCTGTCTCAAGTCCGATGGCCTTGTGATTCCCATTTGCCATCTTTTGGCGCCAGAATGGCCAATTTACATTTCTACCCCCAGCAAGTCAATAATTGAATTTAAACTCGTGCACACTTAGGGTTTTATTTTCCTTTTTTGTTTTACGGTAGCGGGCTACGCCCACGTTATTTACGGGTCATACAGAGTGTCTGAGTCATATTTCCTGCTCACCTATCAAGGTTCAATTTCAAAATGCGAAATACTTGAATTCCAAATTTCAAAAACTTTTTGCATCAAATTTTGGGTCGACGACCCAACATCCAAGGGATTCATTTCAAATTCAATCAAATTCAAAATTTGGGTCGACGGCCCAATTATTCAAAATTTTCAACTTGTTCAAATTTCGGGTCGATGGCCCAATTATTCAAAATTTTCAAATTCAATTTTCGGGTCGATGACCCAATCTTTCAAATAATCCAATTTTAAGATCGATGATCCAAATGTGCTTATGTGATGATTATTGCTAGTACGTCTTTGTGTTTCAAATATAGCAGGATATGCTTCAACTGGGGGCTCTAAAGTCTTCGACTTTAGAGCCATTGCAATCAGGGGCTCTGGCCGTTGGCTTCGAGACCATTATCAAGATGTAAAGGATGACATCCACCAAGAATTCAATTCAATACAAGAGTATGAAATGGAAGAATTCCGTAGCTGAAAGCAAATGATGAAAGCGGCGGCAACCTCCTTGGAAAGTCCCGTCCCATTTGGACACCGCCACAGATGATAAGCTTTGGGCAAGTGTCAACAGATGAATTTCGGACAAATGCCAGCAGATGATAAACTTTGGGCAAGTGTCAGCAGTTGCCGAACTACGACGCGGGTTTGATTCCGTCAGAAACGGATACGTAGGCGCCTAAGGATAAGGCTCAATCCACCATACATGAAACTTTATGGGTCGACGACCAATGATGACAATTTGACGCAACAGAAGCAAGAGTTAATCCCTGACGAAGTCTCAGGTATGATCTCTTCTTATGGCTGGCGAGCTTATATACGCAAGTCTAATGGACTATAAACGACCCAAAGAATCCTCGTCGAGAGGGACTGGGGGGTATATGCTTTGACTTTCGCCTTGTCCAAGCCTCGCCAAAGTGGGGGCTCAGAGATACCCGTATCCGTCGATATTGAAATTTATAGAGAACCCGACAAACACCCGATGATGATAGGACACATGTATTCTTTAGTTGTCATTGTCATTATTTGGGTTCGTTTTACGATGTAGAATGGGCGTCGTCGATGAAGTATTTTATTAATTTAAATGATATTTAAATTAATGTTTTTTAGTGAGTTCATTTTATTATTTTAAATGATATTTAAATTAATGTTTTTTTTAAGTGAGTTCATTTTTATTAATTTAAATGATATTTAAATTATAGCTTTTTTTAGGTGAATTCAATTTATTTTATTTTATTTTGAATTTATTTTCCCAAGTTTATTTTATTGAAAATAAAATAAATATTTGATTTGAAAAATCATTTTATGAGTATATTTGGTTTGAAAAATCATTTATTTTAATGTGTTAATTGATTTGAAAAATCGATTTGAAAATCGAAAAGAACTCGTTTTGAACATGCGTTTTTGAGCTCGATTTTAGCTCGGTTTTTGAGCCCGTTTTCTTTGCGAGTTGGCACGAATATCGAGTACACTAACCAACCTAAGCCTCTACCCATCCAACCCAGTTCGAACCCCCATAACCACGGCCCAAATTCCATCCCAAACACCCCCCAAACAGCCCGCATACAAACAGCCTACCCCCTGTTTTGCGTGATGAATCCCGAGCCCAAAACCCGCTCCAAATACCACCAAAACCCGTACCCATTAACCCTAACCCATACCCTAGTATCCTACCCATATTAACTTACCTTAACCACCAAGAAAACCCCCCAAAGCTGCTGGACAGCAGCTATGCTCAGCAGGCCCGTCTGCCTCTCTCCCCCCTTTTGCCCTACTTTAACTCCTTATAAATACCACCCCTTCACCATACATTCATTCCTCTAAGTTCTCCATACATCCAAACTGAAACTGTTTGTGTGTCCTCCTCGAAAAACAATTCGTTCCACAAAAACAATTCGTTCCACAAACCCTAATTGCCTCTCAAAAACCCTCCACAAAACCGACATCCAAACTGAAACTGTTTGTGTGTCCTCCTCGAAAAACAATTCGTTCCTCCCTCAAACCTCCATCAAAACTCGATTTTCTTGTTCCTAATTAACCACATAACATCCATCTACACATTAGACAAAGATTTACGAGCCAAATTGCCCTTGAGAGTACACGAAATCCCTCGAAAAACAGAGTGTTATACACTCTGCTTTTTTACGCGTTTGTTTGTTCCTGTCTGTCCAGTTCTGTTTGTGCTCGTTTTTCGTGCCCAATAACTCAAAACGAGCAGGGGTTGCTTTAAGATCTCTGTTCTCCTCTCTTTCTAGTTTTCAAAACATCTTTTAAATCGAATTTTCATCGTGAAACGAGGGAGAAATCATTGTTTGAAAGTTGCTGTCCAGATTTGCCAAAAACGCGTGTTTGCTTTGTTTCTTCGTCGACGACGGCCTCTCGAGATAAAATCTACCATCGATTACGACCAAGACGGTGTCAACGATACATGTAGATTAAGGGTGCATCAAATCCTCCTCTTTCTCCTTTTTTATTTCGTTTTTATGTTTGTTCTTTTATAGTTTGTTTTGTTTGTTTATCGCTTTTTATTTATCGTTTAAATTAACTATGAAACTAGTTTAGTCCGAGTATGAGTTAAAGTACCACCATGAACACCCGCGTTGACTTGAGATGGGAAAAGAAACCGCTACATCAGTCGGTCGTACACCCCTGTCTCATTTACATATCCTCGTGTTCAAGGTAGGACATAAATAAAACGAACTTCTAACTTCGCTCCTTGTTTTTGACCCTTTGTTTGTTTCGGCCAATTCGACCCACCTTAGGACCCGTTGCATGTTAGTATGACCTCTGATTGTTAACATATAACTTATTTAGATGACATTAGATCAATTTAATAACCTAATTAGACACGATATGTGGCTTCGACATAAGCTTTAAAATCAACTAACAATTCTGTAACTTAATGAACGCATCTCTTTCTTTCACCTAATTTCTCGCTAGTATAAGAGTGCGTGATTAGCACCTTCTTATTAACACTCGATGAGTTAAATTAATTAACGAACTTGACCTAATTTGACCCCTTTTGAGCCGTGTAGAATACACAATTGCAAGACCTCTTTTCAATCGATCAACGTCGTTTCTAACTTGTTTTCTAATTCGTTCCTAACCCGTTTCGCAATCATCGATCTAACCTAAGAATTAGGGTATGCCAGATCGTGTGGGCCGTGTTTGGCCGTGTCCTTGTAGTCCCTTTTCTCGTTTTTTTCATCTTTATCTCGTTATTTCGTATCTTGTAATTACTTTGTTTATCGAGTCGTGTTTGTTAGTTTGGTTGTAATTTTCAAGTTAGTTTTCTTTTACCGAGTCAAAACCTCTTTTAAAAAACCTTAGTCTTGTTTGGTTAGATGGTTGTGCCCCAATGCTTGTAAGAGCGTAGTAAATCGCATGTTGTTTAAAGCAACATGGCCCGATTTATGCTAATGCATGCTTTGGTGTGCGGCCCTATGTCTAATTCGATAAGATTGAGCGAAAGCACACATAACGAGGAGTGACCCAAGGCCGTGAGTCATGTAAGCCGTGGGCCACCCCTCTTGTGCACGCTTTTCTAGGCCGATTGGCCGTGTGTGTTGTCGTGTATTGCGTCGTGTGTATAGCGTTGTATTTTAGATCGAGTTGTATCTTTAGTTTATCGTTGCGTCGGCATGAAATGCCTGGGTTGTAATAAGGTAGATCCCAACGGCTCCCCCATTCCCCCTAAGCCTTGTCTGCTTTCGTTCATATGTTGCTTAGATCAATCAACCCACATGCTAAATTACAACTTTGACAAAGTTAGTTTAGTTGCATCTAAATCGACATAGAAACTTCACATGTTAGGGTTAAAACGATGTTTGCATTTCATATATCGTAGTAGCTATGACCTTGTTTGAAATCCATACTTGACTTAGTAGAGGCCGTTATCGACGGGCGGGGTTAGGTGTCCTTATGGGCTTCCTAACACGTACCCTCACCCCTTACTCAAGATCTATGGTTTGTGGATCCGTCTAAATACCATTGGATTACGAGAGTCATTCAAATCGAGTGATATAGGGTACAAGTCTTTATCTTTAATCACTCGTAGTCGATTGGCTTTATGCTTTTCGATGAAAGGTGTAAAGTTGACTTGAACGGTTCCAAGTTCCCAAAAAACTTGGTGGCGACTCTAATTTGTCTTAATTCGATTCGAAAGAACCTCGAGTCGATTATGCCTGGTGTGGATCCCGCGGACGCAGTTCCCGAGGGCCTTGTCCACACACACGTTATGCTAAACAATATCACACGTTATACTAAACAATATCACAGTTTTCACGAAAAAAATTTGTTAAAAAAAATTTTCGTAAAAAAAAAATTTGAAAAAAAAAATTCGTGATATTGTTTTGTAATACAATATCACAAGTTATGCTAAACAATATCACACGTTATACTAAACAATATCACAGCTTCCACGAAAAAAAAATTCCCGAAAAAACAATTTTGAAAAAAAAAAAATTTCGAAAAAAAAAATTTCGTGATATTATTTTGTATAGTGCGTGATATTGTTTTATGGACTCAAATATATAGGTGGACTCACCGGATCTTACCTCTATATATATATATATATATATATATATATATATATATATATATATATATATATATATATATATATATATATATATATATATATATATATATAGAGAGAGAGAGAGAGAGAGAGAGAGAAGGGTTCTCATAAGGCCCTTACATCTTATGAGTCCCTAAGTCCTTATAAGGACCTTAGGATGGAAGGAATGGAGGGATGAGATTACATCTCATTCAAGGGTCACAAATGAACCTCTCTAATCTCCCTCCCTAATCCTGTATAACTCCAACTAATCTTGTATAACTCTTTCACCATTCTAATCTCCCAACTCACTTCCTCATTCACTCATCCTCCCTCATTTCTCACATTCAGTCTTTCTCTCTCATTTTCTTCCCACCCTCTCTAAACAAAAAAAAAAATCAAACTGATACAAAATAAAAACCAAACTAAAACAACAACAACAAAAAACCCAAAAAAACCCCTCCTCCAAACACCACACCCGACCCACCACCACCCCACCACACACCACACCCGACCCACAACCCGCCACACACCACCAGACGCGCCAACACCACCAACCAATCCTGACTCCACCACACTCCACCACACCGCACCACACCGCACCAAACTAAAACAACAACAACAACAACAACAAAACCCCAAAACAACCCCTCCTCCACCACACTCCACCACGCCACCACCCCACCACACCGCGACAGATGACAAGCAGCCGCATGGCCCGCATCCCTAACCTCTCCTTTCTCTTTTTATTTTTCAGATCTGAAAAATTTATGTGGTTCTTGTTGTTGTTGGTTGTTGTTGGCTGAGATGATTTTATTTATGTGGTTCTTGTTGTTGTTGTTGTTGGCTGAGATGATTTTATTTGAGGGAAAGCCATTATCTTATTTTTTTCTTATTTGATGTTGCTTTCCACCTTGCTTTTTCTTTTATTTTTTTTAAAAAAATGGTGGTGTTAATGATTTTCTCATTTTAAAAAAAATGGCGGTGGTAATGATGATGATTTAAAAAACAAAATGAGAAGAAGTTGTACAATTTCCAGTAGGACGCTTTTTTCATTTCTCATTCGTTTTTTGTTTGTTGATAGTTTGCAGATCTCTTTTTTTTTTTTTTAAGTTGAATTGTTTTATGTTTTTTGTTCCTTGTTTTGTTGTTGTACTTTTTAGTTGAGTTACACTATTTACGACTAAAGTTATACCTTGAAATGTTAAAGTTGTACAATTTACTACTAAAGTTATACTCTTACAACATTAAAGTTGTACAATTTACGACTAAAGTTATACCCTTTAAACATTAAAGTTATACTATTTACGACTAAAGTTATATTCTTCAAAAACTAAAGTTATACAATTTATACTATTTTGTTGTGTGTTGTTATTTACTTATTTTATATTTTTTTATTTCAAATATGTCTTATATTACAATTTGATATTTAGATAATGGCTTTATTTTTTCAGATCTAGTATTGTTTGTTTATTTACGAGTTACGACTAAAGTTATACATTTTATGACTAAAGTTATACCCTTGAAACATTAAAGTTACACTATTTACGACTAAAGTTTTACCCTTGAAACATTAAAGTTACAATTTTTATGACTAAAGTTATACATATTGTCTATTAAAGTTATACACTGCGTGTATTAAAGTTATACACACGATATATAATTTTTTTGAGAATTTAGTTACACTATTTGTTTTTTTTTTGAGAATTTGGTTTGTGGGATGTCTTTCGGTTTTTTTTTTTCATTATTTTTTTTGGCCTTTTTTCAGTGTTTACATATTATGGTTTTTTTTAGATAAGGATTTTTGTTTTTCTAGTATTGTTGGTTTGGATTTTGGTTTTTTCTTTTATTAAAGTTTGATTTTTTTTTTTATTTTTTTTTTTTCAGATCTACTTTTTTCAGTCCACTATATTTTTTTGCTAGATTATTTATTATTGTATTGTATTTTCTAATTTTTTATCTTTGTTGTTTTTAATTTCTAATTTGTTATTTTTCAAGTTTCATATTTTAAAATTTGAAGTTATACAATAATCAAAATAAAGTTATACTATTAACTACTAAAGTTATACATTGTATAAATTGAAGTTACACAAATTTTGGACTAAAGTTCTACATCTTGTCTATTAAAGTTATACACTGAGTGCATTAAAGTTATACATCTTGTCTATTAAAGTTATACACTGCGTGCATTAAACTTATACAATTTTGGACTAAAGTTATACAATTTTGGACTACAGTTATACAATTTTGGACTAAAGTCATACGCTTAAAATATTAAATCTCTTATTCTTCTCATTTCTCTTCATTTTTGGACTAAAGATGCACAATTTTGGACTAAATAATGTCACTTTATTGACTAGAGTTATTTGGACTTAAAGTTATACAAATATGGACTAAAGTTATACAAATTTGGACTAAAGTTATACAAATATGCACTAAAGTTATTCATAATAACAGTGAAGTTGAACACAATGTCATTGAAGTTGCACACAATGTGGATTGAAGTTATATATAATGTCAGTGAAGTTATACTTAATGTTGATTGAAGTTGTACAAAATGTCTTTGAAGTTGTACACATTTTGTATAACTTTAGTCTATAATAGTATAACTTTAGTCATTTTTTGGATAACTTTAGTCCATAATAGTATAACTTTTAGTCCTTTTTTGTATAACTTTAATCCTTTTCTGTATAACTTTAGTCTACAATAGTATAACTTTAGTCATTTTTTTGTATAACTTTAGTCCATTTTTGTATAACTTTAGTCCATTTTTGTATAACTTTAGACTGTTTTTGTATAACTTTAGTCCATTTTTGTATAACTTTAGTCCATATTTGTATAACTTTAGTCTGTTTTTGTATAACTTTAGTCCTTTTTTGTATAATTTTAGTCCAAAAATCGTGTAACTTTAATCCAAAATAATATAACTTTTGTCTAAATGTAATTAAGATTTGAAACTAACACAATGTCATTGTTGTACATAATGTAAGTTAAAGTTATACAAAATGTCAGTGGAGTTATACATAATGTCAGTGAAGTTATACATAATGTTCATTGAAGTTATACATAATATCGGTGAAGTTGCAGACAATATCATTGAAGTTGTACATAATGTAAATTAAAGTTATACATAATGTCAGTGAAGTTATACATAATGTTGATTGAAGTTTTACATAATTTTAAATAATTTTATAAAACAGGAGGTTGGAGCTATAAACATTGAAATTTGAGAAATAAATAAATAAATATACATTTAAATTTAAATAGTAAACTGAAAAATTTATATAATAAGACGAATTTTAAAGAAACGACATTTGTAAAAATAAAAAAGTATATCACCAAAAAAAACGATATTTAAAACCCGAATTTTTTTTTAAAAAAAAAGTATAACAAGAAGATATTTGAAAAGAATGAGTAACAACAAAAACCAACAAAAATTAACAAATAAAATAAACCGACCCCAAACAACAAATTTAACACAAAATCTTAAAAAAAAAAAAAAAAAAAAGTGACGAAAATAACCGAGACGCAAAATCTGGAAAAAAAAGAAAAAAAGAGTTTATGGAATTTACCGACGGCGGTGGTGGAGGTGGGTGGCGGTGGGGGTGGGCGATGGTGGTGTCGGGTGGGATAGTGGTGGGTGGTGGTGAATGAGGAAGAGAGGAATGAATGATTTATTTGGGTTTTTTTATTTATTTGGATTTTTTGGGTTTTTTATTTATTTGGGTTTTTTGGGTTTTTTTATTTTAGGGTTTTTTTATTTATTTGGATTTTTTGCGTTTTTTTTATTTTTTGGGGTTTTAGAGAGGAGGTGGGTGAAATGTGTGAGATGAGAGAGAAATGAGTGAGTGAAAACAAATATATAGCAAATTAGTGTTTAATTAGGTGGATTAGTGAAGTGTGTTTATTAGGCTTTTAACCACCTTTTGGTGAGTTCATCTCATCCCTCCATCTCCCTCCATCCAATGGCTCATAATAGAACTTATGGACTTAATATATATAATGGCATTAGTTGATCCCTTCTCTCTCTCTCTCTCTCTCTCTCTCTATATATATATATATATATATATATATATATATATATATATATATATATATATATAGAATTGGGATTCTATGAGAACCACCAATATAATGAGAACCGTGAGAACTCCACCTTACGGATTTTTTTTTAAAAATAACGATATATTTGGATTCGGCATAGAATTTTATACCTAGATAACATATCTCTTGGTCCAAAAAGTATAAATTATTGACCGGAATCGATACGAGAAACATTTTATTAATTTTCATGCGCCTACTAGTCATTTTTCATGTATTTAACAATTTTCACGCACTTAGAACTCGTTTTCGTGCACCTAGAGCTTGATATTTTCATGCACCTAGTAATCATTTTCATGCACGTAACAATTTTCATGCACCTAGTCTTCGTTTCAGTGCATCTATAGCCATTTTAGTATTACCTAATTGTATCTTTGTACATTAAGTTTATATTTTGTTAATAAAATCAAAATGTTTTGTTTAGATATACTAAAATGTGTTGGAATAAATTAAACTAAGGGTAAATGATCCATCAAAACTTTCGGAACAAGATTTGAGGATGATTTAATAAGGGTTCTCACGGTTCTCATTATATTAGTGGTTCTCACTGGATCCTAACCCTATATATATATATATATATATATATATATATATATATATATATATATATATATATATATATATATATACATATATATATATATGGTGAGTTTGTGCTCACATGTTATTCTAGTGTTATTCTTATGTTTTTATGCTTCTCTTGTTTTCTCATTATGTTACCCTTTAATTTATTTTATTTTTTGTGTTAGCACATATTATTCCATTTTTTTTGGGGAGGGGGGGGGGAGGGGGTTTAATACCTGTTATTCGAGTGAATTTTTATTTTTATTTTTTATTTTTTTGTACACTAAAATAACATTACAATAACACGTGTTATTCTGATGTTATTGTACTGTTATTCTAGTGTTATTCTGGTGTTATTCCGTTGTTATTATACTGTTATTCTAGTGTTATTCTTGTGTTATTGTAGTGTTATTGTGGTATTACTCTGATATTATTGTACTGTTATTGTGGTGTTATTCTTCTGTTATTCTCACGCTTCTCTAATTTTCTCATTATACTAATTTCTTTTTGTCATCACGAGTGTTACACTTATGTTCTTCTGTTCTAGGCTTCAACATTCATAATGTTCACATCTTCAGAGCTGACTATATAGTCTCACCATTGTGTATCAAATAATTTAAGCGTAGCTCACCTTAACATTATTACTTAGTTCATTTGTCTATTCTTCCATTTATCTGGTGTTAACCCAAATACTTGTATAAAATTTATGTAAAACGTTGTCAATGTATCAACGGATTACAGAAAATCAATCAATAAACGAAATTTGGCAAAACAACAATTCTTTTAACTAGCTTCATGAAAATCCAAAATCGCAAAATAATGTACATGAATCAACCAGCACCAACCAAGAAGATCATAGCACTTGTATACAACTAGGTATAATCCAACACAATAATACAATTTGAACTTGTATTAGCCAATTGACTTATAATCCAAAATTTTACCTACATTTGGCATAATCCAACACTAACTGTTGCACAAGAATTACAAACCAAGTTAAAGAAGCGTAGTACACTAATCATAAATCTGAGCTCACTCGTTGCTGAGACTACACAGCACACACGCATTTTCGATACAAGTTCATCACATACAACACATCTAAACTCCTCTTTAGATAGACTAATTACTGTAGTAATTAGAAATCTGAGCTCACTCATTGTCGAAGGTTGAGACTACTTGTATTGCCATTTGACGATATGATGAGATTGATGTCATGCAGCACACACTCATTTACCATAGAATTTCCAATTTCCATCACATACAACACAACTCTACCCAAAATTTGCACCAATTCTGCCCAAAACCCGACATAAAACCCGCCAGTTCATCCCCGTCGTGTGCCATCATCGAACTTCCTTACCGTCTCAGATCCAAACCACCACATCTTTAGCTCCTTTATTTCAAACTTGAAGTGATGGGATAAAATTTTCGACTTCCTCATCCCCTGCATCTCAGGCAACCGCCAATTTCAAGCCCAGATTTAAGGTTTCATTACGTAATCAATGGCGGAAGCTCGGATAAAATCCATCAACGGCAGTGCAGATAAACTCCGCCCGCTCTCAACAACCGATCTTCATTATCTCTCCACGAGATCACCACTGCAAAAGCCTCCATGTCTAAATGAATCTCCATCTCAATTATTGAAAACGAATTATACATCTTTTGAAACATAGAGGAATCCTCGAGATCTGCTTTTGGAACTGAATATAACACAATTAGGTAATCGATTGAGGAAAGAAAAATAAAAAAACCAGCTTTTGGAACACTGGGGAATCAACGATTTCAATTTGGGATTTTTTTGGATATAAACCGAGGAGGATGAAGAAAGATGACGCTTGATACAGAGTTTGTTTTATTTTGTTATTTAATCTCGGTTGTTGGTTTCTTTTATCTAATGGTTGAGATTTGTGAACACGAACTCACCATAAGAACCAAACTCACGAGATATATATACATATATATATATATATATATATATACATATATATATATATATATATATATATATAGAGAGAGAGAGAGAGAGAGAGAGAGAGAGAGAGAGGCCAAATCCGGTGAGGCCGTTAATTATGGCGAGGCGGCCGGTCTCACCAAATTCCTTCATTAATCCTTCATTATATGGACTAACTTCCTATTATTCATTGGGCTGAAAATTTAGGGGTCACTCCAAATCTTTTCATTTAGCCCAAAATACTTTCTCTCACTAAAATATTAAATCATACAATAGCCCAATTACACACTATCTCTCTAAAATATACAAACAAAATTGTTTCCTGAAAATTCTTCAACAAGCAAGCTCTCGTTCATTCAACGGAAGTTCTTCAGCAAAGCTCATCAATTTATTCATCGATTGTTCGTGGATTTCATCAAAACAACATTCAAAAACGTTGATTCAAGTAATTTCAGAAGAAAAATCGATTAATTTTCAGTTTCATAATTTTGATCAAAATTGAGTATATTCATACAATTCTATCAATTCACTCATAAATTGATGATATCAGGTTCGAATTTGATCAAATTGAACGATTTTGTAAATATAACGTTTGAATTTGACCAATATTTTGAGCGATTTCATTTTTCTCGCGATTTCGTACTACTTACTAAATTGTTTTTGAGGATTTTGCAGCTCTAATTGCTATGGAGATTGTAGATATCTCAATGACTGATAATAATAGTGTTATTGAATCAGGTATATCATTTTTTATGTAATTTTTGTAAAATCTCATGTTTTCTGATTCAATTTGCATTTGTCAAAATTTCTGCTCGATTATTATGGAATATATGGATCGATATTGTATCTCAGTTTTTTTGCAAGGTTTAGTTTATGAATTGAGTTGAATTTGTGAATCTTAGGACCTAATTGTGTGACTGTAAGAGTTGGTTGAATTGTTACTGTAAGAGTTTATGAATTGAGTGGATTTTGTTGTTTGGTGAATCTCAGACCTTATTTTGTGAATCTCAGACCTAGTTTAGTGAATCTTAGAACTTGTTTTGTGAAACTTGGTCATCATAAGTGGTTAGAATCACCTTTTCTACTCTTTTACTTATTTTGTGAATCTTAGACTTTATTTTGTGAATCTCGGACCTTACTCAGTGAATCTTAGCACATGATGATAGTGTGATAATTAATTAAAACATAATATTCAGAAAACTTAAAAATCTTGTAATTTTTCATCACATAAAATTCGCAGGTTCATGGTTTTCGAATTAACTAAACAACAACATTCAAAAATAAAATAAAATGAAAAGCTAAAAAATTAAGCAAGATATGATATTTGTTTAGTTTATCAAGCACCCCTATTTGTTCGAGGCAATGCACATAAAGCAATATTGATATAGCTATAGGTGCTCCATTCATCTGCATCAGCGAGTGATCTTCCTGCGTGTTTAGATGAATATGGGACTCTTCTACATACTGGAGTGTAGTTAAAATATTTTCAATCAAGCCTTGATGCTACCCATAGAAAGGGCCCCTGAACTCGGGAATAGGTAGCCAGGCATTCAGATCTAGTACACCCAAATTGCTCGAACTTCTCCTTCAACTTAAAAGCCTGTTTGCAGCTAGTGTCTTTTGTGCCAAATTGAATTAGTACTAATCCCATAAAATGACAAGTCTGCCTGCACATAACAGGCACCAAAGACTCTATCTCATAACCTTGGCTCATTAAACAATCTGCCAATTTAGAGAGGTCGGGACAAACATACTTCCCTTTTTGATCCATATAACCTGGAACATTCGCGAAAACACAAGTATAGGGGAATACAAATAAATGAGACATTGTGTGCAATAGGGATTTTTGAAATGTTTTACAGAAGAGAGAAGAGAGGTTATTGGTATATACTATTATGTTTCAGAAATTAGATATTTATAGGCCTGGTATTTGGCACAACTGTCAACAGTGCCTGTTCACATTACCCATATATTAAATTTTTTGATTGAATGCTTGATTGTTCAATGTCCTTTTCTTGGGAATGGAAGTGTTATTAACAAATCAACAAAATATCCTCATACATACAACCTGATCTTTTCTTAATTCATAATCTTCACCAATTTTTTTTTAATTATTTGAACTAATAATCTGATACTTTATTTAGTGAATATCGGACTTTATTTGGTGAATCTCAGCCTTTATTTAGTGAATCTTGGGCCTTATTTTGTGAATCTCTGTTGTTAAATGTTAATGATGCAATTTATTTATTTCTTATTGTGTGAATCAGAGACCCTAGTTTGTGAAACTAGAAGGTTATTTTGTGATACTTAATAACTAATATATACAACCTGGGTAAGATTAAAAACTGAACTAATAATCTGAACCAAAAAGTGAACTTGTGAATCTCAGTCCTTGTATTTGTGAATCCTAGAGCTCTTTTTGTGAACTCTTTAGAGGAATGACCTATTCTGCTCTCTTCCTTGCTCAGATAATATCCTCAGACTTTATTTGTGAATCACGGACCTTATTTAGTGAATCTTAAACCTTGTTTTGTGAATGTGAGATGTGACTTTGTGAACCTTTTATATTCTTAGGTATTGATTCAAATGTCAACAACAACTCACAGTGTAGTGTGATGCCTCGTGTTGGTTGTGGTGAGGTTCCTTGCTCTAATGTTGGTTCTCATCAGGATGTTGAGGGTTCTACTGCTGTCTTAACAACCCCTACAATGCCAACTATTTCCACACCTAATACTTTGGTAACTTACACACCGGGTGGAACTGAGCGATGTATAAGTAGGATTGAAGAGAAGTTTACACCCGTGCTTGGCAAAACATTTGTGGACTTAGAGTCAGCAATGTTGTTCTATAAAATTTATGCTATTGCTTGTGGGTTTGAAGCAAGGAAGTCTTCAACTAAGAGGTTTATAGATGGTATTATTCGAACAAAATGCATGGTTTGTCATCGTCAAGGTTTTAATAACAGGAAAAATCGTCCTCCCAAAGCTGATGCAAAAACAACAACTGTTGAAACCGGTGACAAAACAAAAGCTGGTGCAATAAGTGCAAATAGTAAAACAAAAACTGCTAAAACCAGTACGAAAAAGGGTGGAGTTGCAGGTGCAGGTGAAGCTGAGAGTTCCAATAAGCAAAGTGGTACAAGAATAACTAAAATTAAAAGGTGGGGTTGTGAAGCAATGATAAAATTCATGTTCCATGAAAAGATGTACAAGATTGAACAATTCCGTGAGGGTCACAATCACCCAGTGACGCCTGTCAAAAATAGGGAATTTGAGAAACTTGCTCTTAATATAAATCAACTGAACGAATATCATAAGCAATTGATTATCCAAAATTCGAGATTGAATGTCGGGGCTAGTTTAACATACAAATTATGCAAGGAACAAGCAGAGGGTTTCGAAAATGTTGGAGCTACCCTTACGCAGTTCAAGAATTTCCAAAGGGAAGTAAAGTGTCTACTTAATGGCAAGGATGGACATATGTTCATCTCTCGTTTAAAACCCTCCGAGAAACAAAAGGGTTGGTATTTTCATATGAAACAGATCTTGTGTGCTTTGACAAGAATTTTTTGGACAAATGCGGATTCCATCAGATGTTACGCATTGTTTGGTGATGCTATTTCATTCGATCCAACCTATGGAACGAACAAATATAACATGAAATTTGCACCTTTCACTGGCATTGACAATCACAAAAAGTCAATAACATTTGGATGCGTGCTTTTAGATCATGAAGATGATGACTCATTTATTTGGGCATTTCAGCAGTTCCTGAAAGCAATGGGTGGCAAAGAACCCAATTACATCATCAGTGACCAAGATGCCGGAATAATAAATGCAGTTCTAGGTGTGTTTGGAATATCTTACTTTTGTGAAACTGGTTATTTATTTGGTGAATCTAGGAACATTATTCATGAATCTTGAAGTTTATTTTGTGAATCATAGAGCGTGTTTTGTGAAAGTTAGATCTTGATTTGTAAAACACAAAGCTAATATTATTAAACTTGGTCATAAGTTGTTGAAATTGCCTATTTTGTTATTTCTCTTAACTTGTGAATCTAAGACCTTGTTTTGTGAATCTCAGACCTTATCTTGAGAATCTCAGACCTTGTTCAGTGAATCTTTGGGCTTGTTATGTGAAACTTGGTCGTGGTTTAAAATCATCTATTTTACTCTTAATTTTGTGAATCTCAAACCTTATCTTGTGAATCTCAGATCTTGTTCAGTGAATCTTAGGGTTTGTTCTGTGAAACTTGGTCGTGGTTTAAAATCATCTATCAGTCTCTTAATTTTGTGAATCTCAGACCTTATCTTGTGAATCTCAGACCTTGTTCAGTGAATCTTAGGGCTTGTTCTGTGAAACTTGGTCGTTGTTTAAAATCATCTATTTTGCTCTTAATTTTGTGAATCTCATACGTTATCTTGTGAATCTCAGACCTTGTTTAGTGAATTTCAGGGCTTGTTATGTGGAACTTGGCCGTGGTTTAAAATCATCTATTTTGCTCTTAATTTTGTGAATCTCAGACCTTATCTTGTGAATCTCAGACCTTGTTCAATGAATCTTTGGGCTTGTTATGTGACATACAAAGCTAATATTCTTAAACTTGGTCATAAGTTGTTGAAATTGCCTATATTGTTATTTCTCTTATCTTGTGAATCTGAGATCTTGTTTAGTGAATCTTAGAGCTTGATTTGTGACCAAAGATCTCAGACAATAGATAATATGGATTTTGTGACTTGCAGCCGTGTTCAAAAAAGCAAGACATCGCTTTTGCATGTGACACATTATGAAGAAAGTAACAGACAAGGTTGGGAGCACAATTTGCAAAGAGACTGATTTCTTAAGTCGTCTGAACAATGTTGTTTGGAGCGAGGACTTGGAGCCTGAGGAATTTGAAGAGAATTGGGCTAAGGTAATTAGCGAGTTTTCGTTAGAAGAGAATAAATGGTTGACTGACAAGTTTGCGGAACGAGATCAGTGGATACCTGCTTATTTCAGGAATGTGCCGACGGGCAACATTTTAAAAACCACACAAAGATCAGAGAGTTCGAATAGCTTCTTCAAGAGATTTGAAAATAAATATGGGACTCTTGTAGAATTTTGGATGAGATTTGAGAGTGCCATGGACCAACAAAGGCACAATCTAAAGCTTCTTGAAGCACAGAGCCACAACTCAATGCCTGAAACCCTATTCGGGTCAAACTGGGAGGCCCATGCAGTGAAGGTCTATACACATGAAGTTTCTTTGATTTCCAAGAGGAGGTTAAATTTTCGGTAAATGCGTGTAGTGTTTGTGGATACACCCCCACCAGATCTAGTAACTAACTTTGAAGTTTCGATTGTTGAGGACGCGAACAAGTGAAAGAGATATGCAGTTAAGTACAATAGGAGAACAATGGATGTCCGTTGTGCATGTAAATTGTTTGAAAGGAAAGGTATCTTATGCAACCACATCATTTGGATTTGCTCGGGAAAGTTTAAGGAAATTCCTGAGAAATACATTTTGCGTAGGTGGAGTAAGAATGCACTCAGAAACCCGGTTTATGATTTGAATGGAAATCTATTGGAAAACAATGATCTTACTGGTAATAGTAAGTTTGAAATGTCTCGGGTGTAGTCTGAGATTTACGCAACTGTTGGCATGCTCAAAAGAAAAGAAAAAGAGTCAGATATGAGAGAGTTTGCCAAGATAATAAAAGAATTCCGAGAGAAGTTGGAGCCAAACCCAAAGCCTTTGACCAAAGAACAAGAATTGGAGGCCCTTCTCAACTGCAAGACTCCAAAAGAAAACAAGATCTTACCACCTAAAGTCTCTAGAAAAAAAGGTAGTGGTAAAAGGATGGTAAGCAGCAAAAATAAGGCAATTATGAAGGCAAAAAAACCAAAAAGATTGTGTGCTAAGTGTAAACGCATGTCACACCACGATAAAAGAAATTGTCCAAATGAGTTTGCAGAGCATCCTCCTGAGAATCAAGTATGTATAATTCTACTCTTGTCTTTCCATTTTAGTGTTTCTTGAAAACGCAACTACTATTGTCTAATAATTCTTTTTTTTCTAAAAAAAAAGTATCTAATAAAGGTTTGATTCTTCACATAGGGAGACACATCGGAAGAAGAGGAAGAAGAGGAAGAGGTCGAGAATGAAGAATGATGTAATGAAGTATTCTTAAGCAACGAGAATAGAGATGACAATTGAAGAAGACAAGTTTTAAGCTCGTTTTATTTTTGTCAATGTTGTGAATCCTGTGAATCCTGAACCTTATTTTGTGAAACTGAAACGTAGAATTGTGAAACTTGGTTCTGAATCTAGCATCAAGCGTTTTTATCATTTCAGACCTTGTTCAGTGACTCTTGTGAATCTCAGACCTTGTTCAATGAATCTTAGGGCTTGTTCTGTGAAACCTGGTCGTGTTTAAAATCATCTATTTTGCTCTTAATTTTGTGAATCTCAGACCTTATCTTGTGAATCTCAAACCTTGTTCAGTGAATCTTAGAGATTGTTCTGTGAAACTTGGTCATGGTTTAAAATCATCTATTTTGTTCTTAATTTTGTGAATCTCAGACCTTATCTTGTGAATCTCAGACCTTGATCAGTGAATCTTAGGGCTTGTTCTGTGAAACTTGGTCTCAGACCTTATATTGTGAATCTCAAACCTTGTTCACTGAATCTTAGGGCTTGTTCTGTGAAACTTGGTCGTGGTTTAAAATAATCTATTTTGCTCTTAATTTTGTGAATCTCAAACCTTATCTTGTGAATCTCAGACCTTTTGCTCAACTCATTGACAATGTCAATGTCAAACATGGTCGTGGTTTAAAATCATCTACTTTACAAATATCAAATATCTTTACAAGAGTTGATGAAGGCAACAATCTTTACAACTATCAAATATCATTACAAGAGTTGAAATATCTTGCCTCGACCCATTTTTGCTCAACTCAATGTCAATGTCAAATTAGCTCAAATTACTCAACTCAATGTCAAATTAGCTACATAAGTCACATAAGTGACCCTGAAAAATTATTACGACTTTACAATTATCAAATATCTTTAGAAGAGTTGATGAAGGCAACAATCTTTACAGGAGCCTCGACCCACTGTTGCATAATATGTGACTTCGCGGACAATTGTCTTCTTTAATTAAATACCTATACAACCAAAAATAAGTACAATCGACTTATTTACGAAATATTCGCCAAAGTTATGAAGAAATGAACTTCACATCATTTTTAAGACAATGAAGTGTACCTTTTTAGTATTTTTATCCCATCTAAGTAGTTCCAATATGATCGATCTTCGATATTGTGTCAATTTCTGCCAAGAACGACATATATTAATGAAGTATATAGACAACGAACCTATCTTTATTTGGTGAATATCAAACCTTGTTTTTTGATTCTCAAACCTTGTTCAGTGAATCTCAGAGCTTGTTCAGTGAATCTCAGACCTTGTTGATTTTAAACCACTTATAATGACCAACTTTCACAAAAAAAGCTCTGAGATTCACTGAACAATGTCTGAGATTCACAAGATAAGCCTTTATTTTCGTATACTAATGAACTTACCTCAAAATATTCACTTTTGGTTCATAAACTATCATCGTCCAAGGCACTCAACCACTTCAACAGAAAAACTCCACAATGATAACTAGAAAAAAAAAAACAGTAAATGGTTTAAAATCAACAAGCTCAAAATAATAACTATTGATCTGTTAACAAAAGGAAAAAGATACATGCTTACATACGTTGTTGTTTGTTGAGGGACTTTGAGATTGACAAATTCGTTTGTGTGCATGAACTCCAAAGATTTATATGACTCTCCCAAAATAGCTGAAACATGATGTACCTGAAAAAGAAAAGGCAATAACAAGATCAAAATATATTTTGGAGTATACTTTTAAAAGAAAAGGCAATAACAATATTTTGGAAAAAAAAATCATACAATCTCTTTAGCATGCTTGTTGTCACGATCCACATTAACAGCCACGCATAAGTCAAGGATGAAATTTTTTCCCTGCTTTATATCACAGACACAAGCCCACCAATGTATCGGCTCCGTGTTACTATGGAAAGGGATAAAAACCTAAGATAGTAAATGTCCAGGATTCACAAAATAAGGTCCAGGATTCACAAAATAAGGTCCAAGATTCACAAAATAAGGTCCAAGATTCACAAAATAAGTTCACAAAATAAGCTCCATGATTCACAAAACAAGTTCCAGGATTCACGAAATAAGGTGCAGGATTCACAAATGAGTTTACAAAATAAGTTCAAAGATTCACAAAATAAGCTCCAAGATTCACAAAACAAGTACAAAAAATAAGCTCCAAGATTCACAAAATAAGGTCCAGGATTCACAAAATAAGGTCCAGGATTCACAAAATAAGTTCACAAAATAAGGTCCAGGATTCACAAAACAAGTTCCAGGATTCACGAAATAAGGTCCAGGATTCACAAATAAGGTCCAGGATTCACAAATCTCTGACCTTGTCGATATGGCTACCAGCAAGTGGAGTGTAACTGTCCTTTATGTGTGCACCCCAAATTTCGGGGTTGTTTTCTCGATGAAGACCCTACAAGTCACAAGAAGGCAATTTTAGAAACAAAGCAACTTTAAGAACGCAAAATACTTGAATATCAACATATAAAGGATTTGAGACTGACAAATATTGTTGTTGGCAAGTAGAGTAAATTTCTTCTACTGAATGTGCACTTAATTCCAAATATATCAATGACCTACAAAAATAAATTTGTTAAGAAACATACACATCGAGTGACGTGAAAAAAATGAAAACATGGGGAGGAAAAGGAAAATAATACTCAGGGGTTACTTACCTCATCCATAATAAGGCTTTTCGGTCCAAGGCTATGCAAAGCTTCTCTTGTGACTTCCATCCACGGAGTGGACACCATAACGTCACTTCATTATTGATAAAATTCAATTAGTAGATTTATTTATTACAATAAAAAAAACAAAAAATCAAAGCAAAAATATGAGATTACTGTTTAGTTTTCTTTGATTTATTTCGAACAAAATTCATCAATTCATTGTCAGTGTATCGAGGCCATTCTAGTGCATCATTTTGTACTATTTCTCTGGATAGGTTCTCTTAATTGCACGCCCTCAACTCCTTACTGGCAGATGGTTTATCGAGGCTGGAAACAATTGGTGTAGGAGGATCATTGTTCCCTACCACAGAAGGATGAGTAGAAGTTGCAGGAGTAGCTAGAATAGTAACGGTGGGGTGAGTGGGCTTACTGTTCTCAGAACATGTAATAATTTGATCGCACGCCCTCAACTCCTTACTGGCAGATGGTGAAGAAGGAGGATCACTATTCCCTACCACAGGAGGAGTAGGAGTAGAAGGAGTAGCTAGAACAGTCACAGTGGCGTGAGTGGGCTCATTGACGGAAGGGACATCATCAATAGCACTGGAACTTGTTTGCATATCTCTTTCACTTGTTCTCCTCCTATTGTACTCAACCCACCGTTCTTGATTATGATGATCATCCGCTACCACTGTGGGCTCAGAATGGTCAGGTTGTTCATCATTGACGGGAGAGGCATCATCACTGAAGGGAGGGAAATCATCAGTAGCAGTATTATGAGAGGGAGATAAAAGATGATCAGGTTGTTCATCAGCTTGAATACAAGATGTTGAAGGTTCACCAAGTGGTATGATTTGGAATTCTGGTTTTGGTGGTGAACGACGTGACTGTATTGGTTGCAAAGCTTCACCCATCACGTCCAATGCCTCCAACAATTCAGCTAGATTATCCCCACTATTACCCTCCACACTCTCCTGGACATTACCCTCCACACTCTCCTGTACATTACCCTCCTCATTATTGTCTTCTTGAGATAACCTAAAACCATCTGCCATACCATCTACAGCTGCAACTAGTTTAGAAACTGTTGCTGAGAAAGGTAGTTTGCTCAGAGCTTGGCTAGCAAGAGATTTGTACTCCATGAAAGCTTGAGCCATGACCTTTGCGAAAACTGCAAGTTTATTAACAAACTCAGTAGTAATACCTGAATTATTAGGTAGAAGAGGATCAACATTTGCGGAAAGCGCAAGTTTATTAATAAACTCAGTAGGAGGATCAGAAGGTTCTTCATCTTCAGAATGTTGTTGTTCACTTGTTCGCTTTGAAGACTGCCTAAACTCAATAGTAGGCAAGGGTGCACTCGGTGGCTTTGAAGACTCCCTAAACTCAATAGTAGGCAAAAGTGCATGTGCCTTATGCTGAATGATGACCAGTGGAGGCTCAATATAACCCTTGCCGAAAGTTTTATTGTCCGATTTTTTGTCATTCACTTCCTGCTTAATTCTCTGGGATATAGCTTCTTTAGTCCAATTTGAGAGCGTTGGAAACTGCCGAGTAACAAGGCGTGCTTTGAAGACACATCGGTCTAGATAAATAAAAACCAAGACCATAATAGGTCCACCAAACCAATTTTCTTTCAGCTTTTTGGTCTTCCACTCCTCCTTTTGCCAAGACTCAACTTGGTCAGCCAATTTACATTTGTAAAATTGCACCAGTTGAATTCGGAGATCAACTCAGTGTTTACCAAACTTTTAAGAAGTCTCAAACTTGCCATATTGCCTACAACACCGCCTAAAAGAGCATTGAAGATATAAATGATGAAAGTGCGTTTGAAATCATCTCCACCATCTCTTTGTGTAGAGAGCTTTTCCATAATGTGTTTGAGCTCAATGGCACTACCTTTGTATTGACTTCTGAACTCCTCCAAAAGAGACACATAAGTAGGGCACTTATCTCCAATTTTTGCTTCTTCGACAATGTTTGGACCCATTGGCAATCCCATGCACAGATGGATATTTTCCTCTAAAACAAGGAGTTTCCCATCACACAACGATCCTGTACAGGGGTCATAATTTGAAACTAACCAGTACGCCAAGTGACCCGGAACAACATCTGTTTTAAGATGCAATAGAGAACCAAATCCCATTTCTTGTATAGCTTCAATCTGCTTATCTGATGGTGGATTCTCCTTATTGTTTAGAAAGTGGTAAAGCCCAGAAGGAGACATCTGAGTCCTCAACACAGGCAGTCTGTCTTTGTAAATTCTTGTCTTTTTTGTAGGTGGCTCAAAGAGTGGTTCAGTAGTGATACCTGTCGAAGTGAGTACCAAAAATAATATTTATAATTTTCCAAACTACAACTAGCAAGCGGTAGTAAGGGTCGATCCGCAGGGAGGTAGGGAGATAATAGTTGCTTTTAATCTTAGTCTAAGGGTAACAGTTTTGAGGGGGTTTTGATTTGAGTTATATCTAAGTCTAAATGCGAAAATAAATAAACAAGGAATAAAAAAATAGGAAAAAGCAAATGATAAAAGAATGCTAAGACGGTCGGTTCACTATAGCTGCGATGGCACTAAATCCTAGGTAACTTCGAAATACGGTCGCGAAGGATGGGGAAAACAAGTCCTCTCGGTCCATGTCAAATAGTAACTACCTCTCGGCCTATGCTACTATTCCCTAAGTCTCATTAATACTAACTCTCGTTCTTGATTAATGATTCCTAATGCAAACTAAATCACGTTATCTCTCGATCTTTAGCAATTTAGTCGTTTTAATTCGTTAATTATTGTCCATTCCTATCTCTCGATCTACGGGATGGTCAAGTTTAAGCATCTATCAAGTCTCCTCTCGGTCTCATTGAAAGATAAAGCACTTAACGAAACAAACAAAGCAAAACCAGACGCTGAAGTCACGATCGACCAGCTACCCTCGATCGACTAACCTACTCGATCGATCGACTAGTTAAGCCAGTCGATCGACCAAGCCCTAATGCGGGGTTACCTATTCTACTGCCATCTACGCCATAGATCCCCTACATCTTAGCAAAGGGTGTTTAGCTACTCATAACGATGATAATAATAACAGCAAGATCAACAACTAAAGCAATTGATTTCATAATTAAATTAACTAAACAAATTACTAACATAAAACGAGAAATTGGCTTCGGGATTCTATCTAGCAAGAATTAATACTAAAGAAACGAAATAACAATACAGGAATTGAAATATTAGAATTACCAAAGCAAAGGAACAAGAGGAATCCGAAAGCAAAGTACGAACTTTATTTAGAATTCTAAACTACGAAAATAGCTACTGTATTTTTGGAACTAGATGATCAAAACTGAATGCTTATTCTGAAAACTAAGGATACATTATATAGAAATAATCCTGCGTAACCTTTATTCCTAAACCTAATCACAATGGGCTTTGGAATTCTCGATCTTTTATTTTGCGTCGACGAGTGGAGTGGTCGATCGACCACTATGGCCATCGATCGACCAAAGGTGCTTGAATGCAATTGCATTCGACGATTCTGCAGTACGCGCACCGATCTAAAAACAGCTGCCATTTCTTCGTTACTTGGTCAAATCAGGCATTCTACATGGCGTTGGAAAGCTAAGAGGATAAGCTTTCACCTCCAATTAGAATCACTTGATTATCGGCTCTAGAACACAAGATATAGCCATATGAACGAGGCTGCAATATCGTGAAATGCTTCTTTGCTTGTTAAACTCGTACGCACCCATGCTTTTGCTATCTTTAGGCTTTGAAATGCGCACCAAGCTCATTCCTCGAGTCAATACTCCATGTCAAATGCAATGCTAAGTACTTAGGGACGGATTCGGCTTATTTTCCGCTGAAATCTTCATGTTCCTACAAAATCACAAGTAAAGGAAGAAATACACGAAACAAGGGAAATAGTAGCATAAACTACTCAATTGAGCTCTGAAATGCATGTGAAATGAGGTGCAAAACATCATATATTAGACACGCATCAAACTTCCCCAAACCAAACCCTTGCTTGTCCCCAAGCAAGAACTAGACTCGATCCTAATACCTAATGGAACGAGTTCAATCTCAGAGCGAAATGCAAACTGTCAAGCCTAAACCAATTTAATGCAATAACCAACAATCAATTAGCAATGTGAATCATGCAAACGAGTTATAATGTCGTTAAAAACTCGCTGAACCATCAACTGTTGAGACTTATCAAATTGGACTCTCACGGGTCGCTCAAAACACTCAAATAAGCACAAGGTGAATATATGTAAAAGATAGAAAGAAGTAAAATTTGTAAAGACTCTCACCTAACTACGACCTATGAAAACATGCCTGCAATCTAATATGAAAGTAATCTCTACAACCGTACATACGCATTCCAACCAAACAAAAGACCATGACACATGCCGAGGTAGATATGGATATGTGAGGTAATGGGTAAGAAGAGGCAAAACATTTATGGGAATGTGGAGGTATAGGTGATCAAGCTAGTACCTAAACAAAACCATATGACAACATCCAACTTCTTGCTCAAAATCAACAATCAAACCCGATGCTAATTATCAAGCACAAATCTCGCAACTTCCATAAAAGTCAACTCCCCAAAGAATATAGATGATAACATGGGAGTGAAAATCACCAAATCATAATAATTGAAACATGTGATTTTTCCTTTCTTTTTCTCGGGCTGCAATCGATCGACCAAAGGAAGCAGTCGATCGACCACCCTCTTCAGTACAGCACACTTTTTTTTTTCTTTTTCGAATCATTTTTTCTTTTCTTTTTTCTTTCTTTCATTTTTCAATTCTTTTTCCTCCTTCATTCGTTTTCCAACATCATCTCAAGGAGAGCATATAACCAAACCGCAATAAACAAATTCCCAAAAACTAAGACTACTAGCTTGACAAAGGCAGGCTAAATATAGGATGTAGTTAAGGGACAAAAGGCTAAATTTGGCTATGAGAGGCTCATGGGTAAAATGAATAAAGGGAAACCTCTACCACATGTGTCAACAAACCACAAACCGAATGCATACAGGTATTAAGCAGATTAAGTTCATATTTATGCATATTAATGTAACATGTCTCATAAGGAGTAACTACTCACAATCCTAGATAAACTGGTCATGAATGTCACCAGTTATAAGCTCTAATCCTCAGAAAATGATGTAGTTTGCCAAAAATCTAAGTTAAGTCTCAAGTTCAGCAAGATAATTTAACGAAAACTCGTAGATTATGCATATGCGATTCTACTAATAACATGTCAATTAGCAAGGCTTAGGCATAAAACAGCTGCAAATGCAATGTCATCATAGAAATACTACCGTTCCGACTCGACCTATATGCTAAAATAAACATGCATTGTTTTTTTGAATTTTTATGAAATTTTTCAATTTTTTTGGAATTATGTATATATAAATGTGAAATGAACAACAATGCAAGACAAAATGTAAACGTGAATGCAAGCAAATGAAATGCGACGCAAAACCCTTCCCCAAACCAAATCGCACAATGTCCCCATTGTGCAAAATCATGTAATGAAATAAACAAGGAAAACGGGAATTTGCGAGAAAATAAGTAAATATGACATGAAGTGGAACGTGGGAACTCACAAGACTTTAAGCGCAGCAAAAAGGAAACCTCCCCAAACCAGCGTGAGCTAGGAGGTTTCAGTAGCCAGCAGTGCTACCAAAAAGTACCTGAAAAGACAAACAAATACCACGCATAAAACCGAGAAAACAATAGTGAAGCGGTAATTATGTGCATAATAGAAGAAAAATAGAAGAAATAAGTAATATGACGGAAGATAAAGTGGAGTAGAAAACTCCCTCAATTCCGCAAATCGACCAAACACAAAGTAGGGGAAAGGTCGTGAACAGTCTGGCATAAAGAAGCGAAACGGTCGATCGACCATAGCAGAAAATCGATCGACCAGAATGAACAGAAATGGCTCCTGGAAGTCGCACCTCGCCGATCGACCAGGGTAGGCAGTCGATCGACTGGAAAACTCGCTGTAACTTTCTGATTTCTTCGAATTAGCTCGAGAACTTGAGCTAATATGGTCTATAAACCTGCAAACGCACAAAATACCGCGCCCAAATTTGCGCAAAACCCAAAGTAATAGTCTAAAGTTTATAGAAAATCCTAAACAAACCAAACTAAGCGAAGTTTCGCGCACACGAAAAACGATAAAAGGTCTTAAAGCAATAAACTAAATCAACGGAAACTGCGAAAATCTCCGACCAAGGCTTCTGCCTACATGAAGCAGCTTCCGCAGTGCTCATCTCAGAAGCTGGACTCCACTCTACTCCGACTGGAATACTCAATGGGTCATCTCTAGCATCTTCCCAAGCATGGCCATCATCTTCTAGCTTCTCACACTCAAGATCTGACTCCGAAATTTTGACTGGCTCCTTCTTCTTGGGCTCCGCATCCGGCTCCTCGTCAGTTGCATAGCTCAGACATCCCAAACCGCCTCTCTGAACAATGGGCTCCTTCTCAGCTGGAGCAGCGAGCGGTTCTTCCTTCCCCAAACCGGTTCCTGCAACATTCAAAACAAGAGAATTGTCCTCCATATTGCTCCCAATCTGGGGCGGAGGTGTCATAACAGGAATAGGTACAGGTAAGGAAGTGGGAATGTCAGAAAGCACAAAATAAGATTTCTTTTCAGAAATCATATTACAGTCATGGGCCACATGGGGTCTTTCTTCCTAGGGGATCAAAACATAATAGAATGCTTCCCTACCTTAAATTTCAAAGTTCTTTCCCCTACATCAATTATTGCACCAGCAGTGTGCAAAAACGGTCTTCCCAAAATAATTGGGGTGTTGACATCTTCAGGAATATCCAAAACAACAAAGTCAACAGGAAAAAAGAACTTTTCAATTTGAAAAGGCACATTCTCTAAGACCCCTACTGGCTGAACTGCAGAACGGTCAGCCATTTGCACAGTCATGTCAGTAACAGTGAATCTAGTTAATTTCAACTTCTTAGCCAGACTCAAAGGCATAACACTGACACTAGCCCCTAAATCACATAATGCCTTCTCGATTGAGAAGGTACCAATATTGCGAGGGGGACAGAGAAACTACCGGGTCGATACGGTTTATGAGTAGCAGTGTGAGTTAAGTACGAACTAGACTCTTCAGTTAAATGCACTGACTCCACAACATTCAAAGACCTCTTCTTAGCTAGCAACTGTTTCAAGAACTTCGTATATGCAGGTATTTGATTAACTAGCTCTAAGAAAGGAATTTGCACGTTAAGACTACGCACGACATCTTTAAATTTATCGAATGTTACCTCATCTTTGGACGGCACTAGTCTTTCTGGATAAGGAGTCGTCATAAGTAGCTTTTCCCTCTCCTCTAGGTCTCTCATACCGCATCGGTGGACTTAGGTGAAAATCCACTACTTTGTTGTAACTTGACCTTTCCTCGGACCGTCTCGAGATATGAACCATTAATCGACATCGGGTCATACTTCGAACCGGATCGACCCATCAAAGACTCGGGTCTTGCCTCAATAATTTCGGAGTCGTCTCATCCCGAAACAAGTGGTCCCTCAAGTTGTCCGCATCGGAGGACGAAAAGACTCACCTCAAAGCAGACTTCGGTCGATCGATCGACCATGAATGTCGATCGATCGACATCTACAGAATGTGTGTTTTGTCTTTGCGCGGATCGTCGATCGATCGGGGTATGTCGGTCGATCGATCGTGTTTATCTTCGATCGTCTTTTTCTCCCCTTTTTCTTCTTCCCCTTTTCAAAGAACTTTCTCGGGTCCATCGAGAGCAGACCCGCTCCTCGGCGTCATTGCATGTACGGTCTCAATACGCTGATTCGAGAGTGAAATTGACTCGGTATCTCACCGCATTCTTGTCTAATGTAGCAATTTGAGATATCGCCTTCGCGATTAAGGCCTGATTCGCCGCATTGCTTTTACGTACCTCCACCATAAGAAGTCGCACTAGACTTGTCAACTCGCAACTTCGTTTTTCAACTCTTTGCTTTGTGACGGAGTGGATGGTGGTGGGGCTTCATAAGGAGGCCCATATGGTTGATACGGTGAAGTAGGAGCGTAGTTATACGAATTGTCGAGCTGAAGTTGATGAAAAGCAAACATCTTCTCCGTAGAGTGCTCGCATGCTTCAGATGTGTGTCCCACTCCGCCGCATCTCCCACAAAACAAAGATTCTGCGCTCCGGGAAAGGAACATGAGTGGACTCTCCCGAAGTCTTGCAAATAAACAACACTAAAGAAGAAGATAACAACCGCCTCAAGGTACTCGCCTTCCCTTGAGGCGAAAAACAAACTAAAATGAAAAAACAACTAAAACTAGCGCGCCCTCCCGGAACGGCGCCAAAATTTGATACCCGTCAAGTGAGTACCAAAAATAATATTTATAATTTTCCAAACTACAACTAGCAAGCGGTAGTAAGGGTCGATCCGCAGGGAGGTAGGGAGATAATAGTTGCTTTTAATCTTAGTCTAAGGGTAACAGTTTTAAGGGGGTTTTGATTTGAGTTATATCTAAGTCTAAATGCGAAAATAAATAAACAAGGAATAAAAAAATAGGAAAAAGCAAATGATAAAAGGAATGCTAAGACGGTCGGTTCACTATAGCTGCGATGGCACTAAATCCTAGGTAACTTCGAAATACGGTCGCGAAGGATGGGGAAAACAAGTCCTCTCGGTCCATGTCAAATAGTAAATACCTCTCGGCCTATGCTACTATTCCCTAAGTCTCAATAATACTAACTCTCGTTCTTGATTAATGATTCCTAATGCAAACTAAATCACGTTATCTCTCGATCTTTAGCAATTTAGTCGTTTTAATTCGTTAATTATTGTCCATTCCTATCTCTTGATCTACGAGATGGTCAAGTTTAAACATCTATCAAGTCTCCTCTCGGTCTCATTGAAAAATAAAGCACTTAACGAAATAAACAAAGCAAAACCAGATGTGAAGTCAGTCGATCGACCAGCTACCCCAGTCGATCGACTAACCGGCTCAGTCGATCGACTAGTTAAGCCAGTCGATCGACCAAGCCCTAATGCGGGGTTACCTATTCTACTGCCATCTACGCCATAGATCCCCTACATCTTAGCAAAGGGTGTTTAGCTACTCATAACGATGATAATAATAACAGCAAGATCAACAACTAAAGCATATGATTTCATAATTAAATTAACTAAACAAATTACTAACATAAAACGAGAAATTGGCTTCGGGATTCTATCTAGCAAGAATTAATACTAAAGAAACGAAATAACAATACAGGAATTGAAAGATTAGAATTACCGAAGCAATGGAACAAGAGGAATCCGAAAGCAAAGTACGAACTTTATTTAGAATTCTAAACTACGAAAATAGCTACTGTATTTTTGGATCTAGATGATCAAAACTGAATGCTTATTCTGAAAACTAAGGATACATTATATAGAAATAATCCTGCGTAACCTTTATTCCTAAACCTAATCACAATGGGCTTTGGAATTCTCGATCTTTTATTTTGCGTCGACTGTGGAGTGGTCGATCGACCACTATGGCCATCGATCGACCAAAGGTGCTTGAACAATGCATTGCATTCGACGATTGCTGCACAAGACCGATCTTAAAACAGCTGCCATTTCTTCGTTACTTGGTCAAATCAGGCATTCTACATGGCGTTGGAAAGCTAAGAGGATAAGCTTTCACCTACAATTGGAATCACTTGATTATCTGCTTATAACCCAAGATATAGCCATATGAACGAGGCTGCAATATCGTGAAATGCTTCTTTGCTTGTTAAACTCGTACGCACCCATGCTTTTGCTATCTTTAGGCTTTGAAACGCGCACCAAGCTCATTCCTCGAGTCAATACTCCATGTCAAATGCAATGCTAAGTACTTAGGGACGGATTCGGCTTATTTTCCGCTGAAATCTTCATGTTCCTACAAAATCACAAGAAAAGGAAGAAATACACGAAACAAGGGAAATAGTAGCATAAACTACTCAATTGAGCTCTGAAATGCGTGTGAAATGAGGTGCAAAACATCATATATTAGACACGCATCAAGTAGCTTCAGTAGAATCAGCAGCTGGTTCAACAGGTCGCTTCATTTTAGCTTGCTTCCTATTATGCACCAAGTAAGGCAAAATAACATTAGAACTAAAATCCAAAATGTAAACATTTTAAGTAAGTTTGACAACAGAGAAGGTGATTTCATGCACTTATTAACAAGTATAACAATATTATCTTCCAGTTTCACAAAACAGGGTCTGAGATTCACACAATTAGGTCCTAGATTCACACAACTAGGTCCTAGATTCACAAAATGCAAATGAGATGTAGCTACTGAAAACTTAACCAACAATACATTTAAAAACTGGCAATTTAGAAGGATAAGATAATGAAAACAGATAAGGTGAATTCATGCACTTATTAAAAAGTATAATAATATTATCTTCTAGTTTCATAAAACAGGGTCTGGATTCACACAATTAGGTCCTAGATTCACACAAGTAGGTCCTAGATTCACGAAATGCAAATGAGATGTAGCTAAAAAAAACTGGCAAAAACCCTAAACCCTAAACCCTCGCTAACCAAAACATTTAAAAACTGGCAAAGAACATGCATCCAAAGAACATGCATCCAAAGAACGATAAATTAATCACAAAACCATACGCAATAGAATCGAAATATACTAAAAAAACCGTAAACCCTCACTAACAAAAACTGGCAAAAACCCTAAACCCTCAATAACAAAAACCTGCATAATAAAAACAATAATTTGACGAATTAAAGAAGTTGATTGAAAATTATGGTGAAAAATACGAAACAAAAGGAGGATGAATCAAAACTTGAGAAAGTAGATAGAGAATACCTAATTGAAGCGATAGTAGAAAGGGTAATGCTAATGGCAGACGAAAAGCTCAATGATAATGGCAGATAATGGCGAAGACGGATGTGAAATTGAAGCAGTTAGTGAATATGGAAGTTGAAAAGAGAAGCAGTTAGTGAATATGGAAGTTGAAGAGAGAGCACTGAATATGGAAGTTGAAGTGAAATTTGAAATTGCGAAAATTTGTGAAACTGGACCACGTGGATCTTTACTTAAGAATACATGACTCCTAATTTTGAGAATCTTGGAACTAATTACGTGAAACTGGAGCATGAAATTGTGAAACTAAGTCTTGAATAGTTGATCTTCACTTAAGATGTTTCTTTTACTCAATGTTGTGAATCCTGGAACTTATCTTGTGAAACTGGAACATAAAATTATGAAACCTAGACCTGAATCCAGGATTAAGTATTTTTGTGATTTTGATCAAAATTTAGTCTTTAGTCGATGTCATCGTTTCCCAATTTAGCCTGAATCTAGCATCGTTTCCCAATGAAATAAAACCTTTAGTTGACGACATTAAACATGTAATTGTACATAATACAGAAAAAGATGCGAATCAAATGAGAAGGCGGCTTGCATTAAACATCTTTGTCTCTCAATAAAAAGACCGTCATACGAAGTTTCACAATTTCTTGTAGCATTACATTCTCGACTACTAAATACATTCTCGACTACTTAAATACAAGACTACAAACTAATCAATTCATGGTACCATTACAAAAAAACAAAGGTCATATGGCCGAATTTCACCATTTCGAATACTGAGTACATCAACACAAGATAGATATAGCAGGCCTGCTGAAGCAAGGGATGTCCGCCAGTGAACACATATCCATCGGAGAAATATCATTTGCTTGCAAAAAGACTGTCATGTCATCAATGAAACACCTATACCATCAAAAACAAGTAACAATTAAGAGATGTTCACCAAAGTTATGACCAAATGGACTTTGCATTAATTTTAAGTCAAGCAAGTGTACCGTTTTTGTATTTTTATCCCATTTAAGAAGTTCCAATATTATCTTCTTTTGATAGTCAGGCAATTTCTGCAAAAGAGATTTTTATACAGTATAGTATATATTTAATATGTAGCAATGGCAAGGTAGGAGGCAAAACCCGTAAATCCATACCTCAAAATATTCACTGTTGGTCCATAAACTTTCATCGTCCAACGCATCCAACCATTTCAGCACAAACACTCCACAATCAAAACTACAAATAAATAAACATTTATGAGTAAAAGAAACATCTCAAGTGAAGATTAACTATTCAACCATTCATTTCAGCAATATGGGATTGGGTACATGGTTTTAGTCAAAGAGGGACCATTCAAAATTGTACGATATATCTCATAATATAGCCTAAAAAACAAAGATACATGGTTACATACCATGTTTTTTGTTGAGGGACTTGAAGGTTTTCAATTGGGTTCATGTACATCAACCGCAAAGGTTCAAATGCAGATGAACCACCACAAAGAACAGATGTAACTTGGTACAACTGGAATATGAAAAAGCCAATAGAACATAAAAATATGACAGGGATATACTTTTAAGAAACTAAAGATAAATATTCCAAAATTTTTTGGGAAAAAATCATACAATCTCGTGGGTTGTGTGGTTATCAGTATCCGCATGTAAATCGGTGCTTGAGTCGAGGATGAAATTTACTTTTTTCTTTAAATCGCAAACGCAAGCCCACCAATGACGACACTTATCGTTAACCATAGGGATAAAAACCTGCAATAGACAAACCAATTAACAATACACATGAACGAAAATAAATAAAATAGAACATAAATAGTAGAAAAGGGATCTTTCACCTTTGGGATATTGCTCCCACCAAGTGGAATGTAATCAGACTTCAGGCATTGACCCTAAATAGCTGGCTTGCGTTCTTCATGAACGGTCTGCATGTGACAAAAGTAGGACCATTTTAATAAACCAGAGAGGAGCAACATTAAGAAAGAAAATACTTGAATATCAACATCTAAAGGATTTGAAGCTCACATATATTGTGGTTGGCAAGTAGAGGAGATGTGATCTACCGAGTGTGGACTTAACTCCAAACATATCAACCACCTACAAAATCAAATTTAACAAAACATAGGTAAAGGATTCACAAAATAAGTTCCAGGATTCACAAAATAAGGTCCAGGATTCACAAAATAAGGTCCAAGATTCAAAAAACAAGTTCACAAAATAAGTTCCAAGATTCACAAAACAAGTTCCAGGATTCACAAAATAAGTTCTAGCATTCACAAAACAAGTTCTAGGATTCACAAAAGAAGTAAAATGTAACATGAAAAGAAAAAGGAAAGGAAAATGATACTTACCTGATCCATAACAAAGTCACGTGGTCCAAGGGTCTGTAAAGCATGTCTTGTGACTTCCATAGCGTCACTTAAATATTGAGGAAATGCAATTAGTCAATATCTCTCATAATATAACTTTTATATTGTAAAATCAAAGCAAAATCATATAACTTTTATATTGTAAAATCAAAGCAAAATCATTACAATTTAGTTTGTGACGATTTTGATCTGCATACATAATCCAACAATTGCTGGTCACTGTAAGGAAGTGGTCGAGAGCCACTGCCACAATACGAACATATAACATTATTTAATCAACTAAAGTAATAAAGGTTTTGCAAGAAAAATATGATAATATTAAAAGAAGAAGGTTCTTACAGCGGTACACGACTCCATTCTAGTGCATCTTTTTTCACTCTATTTCTTAATACGTTCTTATCACATGTAATAATGTGATAGCACACCCTCAATGCAAAACGCTTCACCTGAGCTTCCTATAAATGGAAAAAGGGGAATAATAATGTGTTGCAAACTTATAAAAAATTTGAAGAGTCTATTGATCCAAAAATACTCAAGAGGGGGGGGGGGGGTGAATTGAGGATTTAAAACTTTTTAAAGCTTTTTCGAATGTGCGTATGTAATTGATTATTTAAAGTTTATTGGTTAAACTTTAACTAATCAACTAACGATAGTAAGCAAAATAAACGAAACAAACGAAAGAAGAAGAGACACACGGATTTTTTTGAAGTGGTTCAGTTTCACAAGTCGAAACCTACGTCCACTATTCTCGATTAATAAATTTAGTACCTTTCTACGGATTACAAATTTACTAACCCAACTCGTACAACTAACTCTAGCTGTAACTCAATGAGTACCGTTAAATACTCGAGTGACTAACTTACGCTAATAAGAAAGCACTAATGGTTCTAACAAAGGTTCACGTTAATGAACAAGTTAAGAAATCAATGTGACACCCTCATTTATTGCGGAAAAGTAAACACGTAATTCTAGAATAAAACTGCATGGATATGTTTGTAATAGGTTCATTTGGGTAAAAACCTGTAATTTTTAAAAACCTGAACCTGTTATAAAGATATCCAAATTGGAAGGTGTCAAACATACAAGGTCTAACTAGAAGTTTCATAACCTGACCATCGCTAAAGTCGCGAATAGCAAATTATACAACCAAATGTAAAGAGGGAGACATATGTCCCTAAAATGTATGTGACATAAAAAGGGTTTAAGGGTCACCATAAATAAAGCCAATCTAGGTCCCAAGGTTACTTTGCTCGCTAGCTCGTCCATGTACCCCATATATGCATCACCTACATCATTCGCATTTTATACAAATACGAAAGCCACGATCGTGGGGAGTAACTCCGAGTTCTCCCGACCAAAATGTCATAATTAATATAACATGTAAACATAAGAATATGAATACGAATCACACAATGCCTTAGCATATAGATGCTAGACAATCGTGCTTATCATGTGAACAACAATATAACAACACATAGTCCTAGCATGTGAATACTAGACCGACTCATACTACACTATCATGTGAATCACATAACATCCAGGAATCCAAACTCTATCAACCATAGCCGGCTTGCATCTCACCTTCTATGATTCATAGAATCACCATACAAGAAAGGGCAATATATCAAAGACAAGCATAAGTTCTTAGTCCCGTCAATAGTCACTTTGTAACTCGAGTCTATACCACGAGGTAGGGAAGGTAATCGAACCGGTATCTTGGCTCAGCGGTTACTATTAAGAAAACATGGCCAAGAGACAACACAACCCTAGCCTAAAATCTGCGCAGACCTAGACATGCGGATACACACCACCGCACCCAAGACCCACAACTTTTTTAAAACAAAGTGAAGTGAGTACCCTAAGGACACCACCGAAGGGTTGGCTAGTACTTAAGCCGACCCCATACTATCAAAATAAGTAACGAGGTCATGCCCCAACTTGGATATAAATCCACTAGTCGGGAACACAAAGGCTATCAAGCGGTGAACATATACTCGTCAGAGACTATAAAGACCTATCTATGATGAAGGCCGAAATACTCACCTAGGACCTAGTCCCAACTAGTCCCAGCTTGAATACTTTAGCCCACACCACACAAGACTCACCACACAAGTCAAGTGAGACACCCACTTAACCTTAAGAGGGCAAAAAGTCCTACTTACCAACCTAAATGCTAACATTCTATCATGTGAAAGGCTATATAAATGTCTATTTACAGCATACAATCCAACAGAATCCTCAATAAGTATAATAATCCAAATTCCAGCTAACCGTTAATCTCATAATTCATGAGAACAAGCTAAAATGGCAACAAGACAAGAAGACTGAAGTATAAGGCAACCAATTCATCCAACAACCAACATGTGAAATGATAATTACAACTATTAAGGCATCAACATAAAACATCCAAAAACAACCAATCTCACCTCAAAGACAAACCCTCGACCCGAGTCCCGCGACGGGTCATCGGTCAAATCGAGGCTGACTGGTTTAAACCTAGTTTGACCAAACTCGTTCGGTCAACTGCCCACTTTCGTAGTCTTGGCCTACTTTGGCCCAAATTACAAATTTTATCGCTATATTATTCTCATGTTATTTCCAATTTCTATCATGTGAAAAATGAAAGTAAAACATTATCAATCACCTAAACACTTAACAAACAACAAGCACCACATTTACTACTAATGTGACATTAATTCGTCGAGTAACTCGGAATAGTTACCTTAAGCTAGCAAAGAGACAAGCAATAACTTGAGAAAGCTTCTAAAACCCAAAATTACTCTTCCTCTTCAACCACATATGAGCCACCTAAAATAATTATGTGAAGGGACGATATTAACGAATTATCGTTATATAAAATATGAGACGGAAATTAATTTAAATCAAAACATGTAAATCATATTCATTAGCTACTGTCTTATGTTCATAAACCATTATGACCCTCCCTTTTGACAGGCATACCCAGAAAATTGTCACAACTTTTACGCCCTAAAAATAGTCCCATAAAGCACCATTTTATCCGTCCCAAAACTGAGCCCAACTCAGCCTGTCACGGCTCCCAAAACCGAGGCCAAAATAGCCCACACGGCCTCCATTTCGATCGTCCCAAAACAGTGGAAGGCTTACAAAACTGTACCAAAACAGAGTTCAATCAATCCTAAACCAGTCCTAAACCGAGTCAAAACAGTCCCAAAATGTCCCAAAGTACTGCAAAGCGGACTCAAAAACAATTCCTAATCTACCGCACAATACCACAACTAAACAAGATCCCAAATAGCATCCCAAAACAATCCCTACATGTCGGATACACCGTCTCAAATATACCACTTACTAGCTAGCATCCCAAATGATCCCTAGAGGTCGATACACCGTCTCAATCATCTCCACATTTCAAAGATACACCGTCTCAACTATACAACGGACTAATTAACATCCATAATGATCCCAATATATAATTATACACCGTCTCAACTATAAAACAGACTAACCAAATTTCAAAATACACATATTTTACAAGTAATACTGAGTAACCTATCATTATTACCTTTTTCCGATTGAACTAATCATTTATGACTAACAAATATTCTACCAGACCGTCTATTTTAGTACATACAACCGTCTTATAATAAACAAAGCTAAAAATATAAATTGGGTTTGTAAAAATACATAACGAAAATGAATTTTACTTACAACGGATTGACGAAAACGACGAAAGGAGCGCTATGGAACAAAAATAGTTGAAAACGGATAAGGAACGAAAATACCGACGTCGATCAACAGATCAAATTTCAAAGAACAAGATTTAAAAGGAAGGAAAAAGAAGGAAGAAGAAAAAACAGGCGTCGTTGTTTATAAATGAGACAAGACTGCTTAGCCTTTGCTATTTATTATACGTACGTTTCTTCGTCGTTAAGAAACTTCGATCGTTATTAAAATCGTTTCGAGTTAAATTTAACCGATTTAAGTAAAAGTTTCAAAGAATAAAACGGAATCAATAATAAATAAATTTAATGAGTGAAAATAAAATAAACTCAGATAGTTAACGGAAATAATACGATATCAGCTTGAATCGGAATTATTAGCGATTTTTACTAAACTAACGGATATTAATAAAAATTGCTATTTTAGTGAAATAAGCTCAAAATAGCTAATTGGACGGTTTTGTTCCCAAAATCCATCTCGGGTTCACTTAAAACAACTTTCATAAGGACTCGTAAAGAAACAGAAATTATTAAATAAATAAACTCGAACTAATTTCAATAAACTCGAACTAACTTTAAATAAACTTATTAATGATTATTAAAATTAACGTATCGACTTATGATGAAATTAATTAATTAGCTAAGCATATATATATAAATCGTCAAATGATGTAATTAAATTCAAAATAGCAATTAAAAGAATTTTATCCAACTTAATAAAATACGAGGTGTTACAATCACCCCATCTTTTAAAAAGTTTCGTCCTCGAAACTTGAAAGTATAAATGAAAGGTTATAAAAATAAAACTGGAATTGGAATCGGTAACCAAAACATTTTAAAGGTTATTTATCGTAAGAATCAAAATTCTTTCAAAAGTTTCAAATAAAATTTTCCGACAGAACCAGATTCTCATCAAAGGAACGGAAGTGCTCTCGTTGCGCATTCAAGAACATCACATTCCAAATCCAAGATAAGGTCAAAGGTAAATCATTTGTATAAATCGAAAATCAAAATACTTTCAGAAACATTAATGAAAAGTTTTCAAATGTATAAGTCTCATTCATGGAACGAAATTGCCCTTGTCGTGCACACAAGAGCGCTAACTTTCCAAGTCAAAGACAAATTTAAAACCGAAAATCACTCGTCGACAAGAGTAGAACAAGTTATTAAACGTTTCAAATAACGAGTTCTAACATCCGATCAACGTTAAAATCAAAAGAAAAGGTAATTTACCCAAATTTTCTTTTGCAAAAAGCCAAAATAGAAATAAAGGTTTCACTTTTAAACCCAATTGGGGGTCAAATCCCTGAAAGTGTAACATTAAACTTTGACAAAAGCATCATAATTAGATCAAAGTGAATAGAAATTGGATAAAATTTACAAAAATCTCAGGTTTAGCAACTCAAAACTATGATAAAGAAGTCTATACTCAAAGAGCAATTAGAGAATTAAATCGAATTTTCATTTTCAAATCTTTAAAATAGGTTAGGTTTGCAGAAGTGACATAAACTTTTTTTTAAAAATGAATCGAAACTGGTAGCTTGAAAGTTTAGAAGTTGTACAAAAAGGAAAGTAACTTAGATAGCATAAAAACAAAGTATGTTAAGAGTGCTCAAACTTAACCAACAAAAGAGCTATAATGACTTTCATAGGGTAAAAATTGAAGTCAAAATTACAAGGATGTTAAAGATAGAGTTTCACAAGATACGAGTGTCAAACTTAAAGGAGGAGCAAGATGAAGTGAGGCAATGAGGTATGAACTGTAACGCTTATGATCAAGGAGAAAGGGAAAATAGACAACAAGGAAACGCCAGACACTCTTATCTCAAACAACAACATCACTCAAAACGGTTCCGAAAACTTCCTAACAACAAAACTCATAACCACATCACTCCCAAGGGTTTCCTCAATCGCTTATGTTACCTCATCCTAATCTATTCCCTGAAACAAGGTACTCCACTATAAGTGTGATCTCATCGCTCCAAATCCTCAAACATCCAGAAACAACTTTCACAAGCCTAAGGTCAAAGCTTCCAACAAAGATATATTCGTATCCAACTAGTGTCAACTATGAGTTTCTCAAAAAGGTAAACCTTCAATCAAGAATCCCAATACCAAGCTCTAAACTCCAAGAGAAGGTTCCTGAAATATTCCACAAGGTTCTCATTTCAAAACAAGGTAGTAACATACCAACCCCAAAATCTGAAAAATCAATAGGATCTCAAGTTTCTCTATCCTTTTACTTATCAAGGATTCCCAAAAGCGGAACTACACTCACTACACTCAAACTCGACATCATCCCATCATCTCAAGTACTCAATGCGACCTCAAGGTCTATACAACTATAGGGTTAACAAATTCTTCTCAATACTAAATCTCTCTCAACTCAAGAACTCTCAAGAGCCAACTAATAATCCCACATTAGCTTTTCTCATATGGTCATACCCATTATCAAACTCTCATGTCCAAAGTGATTATGGAAGCCAATCACAACTCGACTTACTTATTCAAGGAACTAGGTATAAGAATCACTAAGTATGTCTCATCACCTTACCTAAGTCTTTCTAACATCACGACTTCTCAAAGCCGGGGTTAAGGGTCAGACACAAACAATCTCCTCAAAAGTCGAATTTTCCAACCCATGTCAACATTCCTCACAAGAAAGAGTACTATCAAATGGCGTTAAAGGAGGATAAGCAAGGAACAAAAGACAAGTTAGGAGTACAAGCGTAGCTTTTAAAGTAAAATCAAGGGAGTTTAGAAGGAGGATAAGCACCAAGAGATTAAGAATAAGGCGAGATACAAAAAGAACGAGAAACATCTGCAAGGAAGTAAAAGCATTCTTCAAAGGTTGAACAAATCTTCAATCCTCAAAGAATCGGCACTAAATCTTGATCTTCGTAAAATATAAGTGTCCTTTCAATGGAACGGAGATACTCTTGGCGATCACTCAAGAATATCAATATTCCAATTCAAAGACATAAAAATACATTTTTACACCAACAAATGATAAAACTAATTATCAGACGTCTCCAATAACAAGCTTTAACACTAATTGACGTTAAAACCAGTGAAAAACATTAAAATATTTTCAAAACCTTTAGTTCAAATTTTTTTTATAATAAGGGTAATAATTCCATTAGCTATAGATAAGCTCACGGTCATTGATCCAAGAACGCAACAATTATTAAATGACAATCAACAAACAGGTTAGTACCTAACAAAGAGCAAACACAAAGAGACTACAACATAAGGTCCTAAGTCTACCCATCTTACCCATCTCTCAAGTTTATTATTTTAAGGTCAAGTTATTTATATTGGGGTGCACAAACGTGCGTCGGGAGCAAATATGCTCTGATACCAACTGTGACACCCTCATTTATTGCGGAAAAGTAAACACGTAATTCTAGAATAAAACTGCATGGATATGTTTGTAATAGGTTCATTTGGGTAAAAACCTGTAATTTTTAAAAACCTGAACCTGTTATAAAGATATCCAAATTGGAAGGTGTCAAACATACAAGGTCTAACTAGAAGTTTCATAACCTGACCATCGCTAAAGTCGCGAATAGCAAATTATACAACCAAATGTAAAGAGGGAGACATATGTCCCTAAAATGTATGTGACATAAAAAGGGTTTAAGGGTCACCATAAATAAAGCCAATCTAGGTCCCAAGGTTACTTTGCTCGCTAGCTCGTCCATGTACCCCATATATGCATCACCTACCTGTCATTCGCATTTTATACAAATACGAAAGCCACGGTCAAGGGGGGAGTAACTCCGAGTTCTCCCAGCCACGAAATGTCATAATTAATATAACATGTAAACATAAGAATATGAATACGAATCACACAATGCCTTAGCATATAGATGCTAGACAATCGTGCTTATCATGTGAACAACAATATAACAACACATAGTCCTAGCATGTGAATACTAGACCGACTCATACTACACTATCATGTGAATCACATAACATCCAGGAATCCAAACTCTATCAACCATAGCCGGCTTGCATCTCACCTTCTATGATTCATAGAATCACCATACAAGAAAGGGCAATATATCAAAGACAGGCATAAGTTCTTAGTCCCGTCAATAGTCACTTTGTAACTCGAGTCTATACCACGAGGTAGGGAAGGTAATCGAACCGGTATCTTGGCTCGGCGGTTACTATTAAGAAAACATGGCCAAGAGACAACACAACCCTAGCCTAAAATCAAGGCGAGACCTAGACATGCGGATACACACCACCGCACCCAAGACCCACAACTTTTTTAAAACAAAGTGAAGTGAGTACCCTAAGGACACCACCGAAGGGTTGGCTAGTACTTAAGCTGACCCCATACTATCAAAATAAGTACCTGAGGTCATGCCCCAACTTGGATATAAATCCACTAGTCAGGAACACAAAGGCTATCAAGCAGTGAACATATACTCGTCAGAGACTATAAAGACCTATCTATGATGAAGGCCGAAATACTCACCTAGGACCTAGTCCCACTAGTCCCACTTGAATACTTTAGCCCACACCACACAAGACTCACCACACAAGTCAAGTGAGACACCCACTTAACCTTAAGAGGGCAAAAAGTCCTACTTACCAACCTAAATGCTAACATTCTATCATGTGAAAGGCTATATAAATGTCTATTTACAGCATACAATCCAACAGAATCCTCAATAAGTATAATAATCCAAATTCCAGCTAACCGTTAATCTCATAATTCATGAGAACAAGCTAAAATGGCAACAAGACAAGAAGACTGAAGTATAAGGCAACCAATTCATCCAACAACCAACATGTGAAATGATAATTACAACTATTAAGGCATCAACATAAAACATCCAAAAACAACCAATCTCACCTCAAAGACAAACCCTCGACCCGAGTCCCGCGACGGGTCATCGGTCAAATCGAGGCTGACTGGTTTAAACCTAGTTTGACCAAACTCGTTCGGTCAATCTGGCCCATCTCAGAGTCTTGGCCTACTTTGGCCCAAATTACAAATTTTATCGCTATATTATTCTCATGTTATTTCCAATTTCTATCATGTGAAAAATGAAAGTAAAACATTATCAATCACCTAAACACTTAACAAACAACAAGCACCACATTTACTACTAATGTGACATTAATTCGTCGAGTAACTCGGAATAGTTACCTTAAGCTAGCAAAGAGACAAGCAATAACTTGAGAAAGCTTCTAAAACCCAAAATTACTCTTCCTCTTCAACCACATATGAGCCACCTAAAATAATTATGTGAAGGGACGATATTAACGAATTATCGTTATATAAAATATGAGACGGAAATTAATTTAAATCAAAACATGTAAATCATATTCATTAGCTACTGTCTTATGTTCATAAACCATTATGACCCTCCCTTTTGACAGGCATACCCAGAAAATTGTCACAACTTTTACGCCCTAAAAATAGTCCCATAAAGCACCATTTTATCCGTCCCAAAACTGAGCCCAACTCAGCCTGTCACGGCTCCCAAAACCGAGGCCAAAATAGCCCACACGGCCTCCATTTCGACTGTCCCAAAACAGTCAGAAGGCTGCACAAAAACTGGTACCAAAACAGAGTTCAATCAATCCTAAACCAGTCCTAAACCGAGTCAAAACAGTCCCAAAAATGTCCCAAAGTACTCGCAAAGCGGACTCAAAAACATCCTAATCTACATCGCACAATACCACAACTAAACAAGATCCCAAATAGCATCCCAAAACAATCCCTACATGTCAGTATACACCGTCTCAAATATACCACTTACTAGCTAGCATCCCAAATGATCCCTAGAGGTCAGTATACACCGTCTCAATCATCTCCACATTTCAAATACACCGTCTCAACTATACAACTGACTAATTAACATCCATAATGATCCCAATATATAATTATACACCGTCTCAACTATAAAACAGACTAACCAGCTTTCAAAATACACATATTTAACAAGTAATACTGAGTAACCTATCATTATTACCTTTTTCCGATTGAACAAATCATTTATGACTAACAAATATTCTACCAGACCGTCTATTTTAGTACATACAACCGTCTTATAATAAACAAAGCTAAAAATATAAATTGGGTTTGTAAAAATACATAACGAAAATGAATTTTACTTACAACGGATTGACGAGAACGACGAAAGGAGCGCTATGGAACAAAAATAGTTGAAAACGGATAAGGAACGGCACCACGCGTCGATCAACAGATCAAATTTCAAAGAACAAGATTTAAAAGGAAGGAAAAAGAAGGAAGAAGAAGAAAACAAAGTCGTTGTTTATAAATGAGACAAAGAACTGCTAGCCTGCTATTTATTATACGTACGTTTCTTCGTCGTTAAGAAACTTCGATCGTTATTAAAACCGTTTGAGTTAAATTTAACCGATTTAAGTAAAAGTTTCAAAGAATAAAACGGAATCAATAATAAATAAATTTAATGAGTGAAAATAAAATAAACTCAAATAGTTAACGGAAATAATACGATATCAGCTTGAATCGGAATTATTAGCGATTTTTACGAAACTAACGGATATTAATAAAAATTGCTATTTTAGTGAAATAAGCTCAAAATAGCTAATTGGACGGTTTTGTTCCCAAAATCCATCTCGGGTTCACTTAAAACAACTTTCATAAGGACTCGTAAAGAAACAGAAATTATTAAATAAATAAACTCGAACTAATTTCAATAAACTCGAACTAACTTTAAATAAACTTATTAATGATTATTAAAATTAACGTATCGACTTATGATGAAATTAATTAATTAGCTAAGCATATATATATAAATCGTCAAATGATGTAATTAAATTCAAAATAGCAATTAAAAGAATTTTATCCAACTTAATAAAATACGGGGTGTTACAATCAATCTAAGCACTATTATCTTATAACGATAAACGAAGAACAAGTATGCGAGTTTTATAACACACGACCTTTCAAAATTGCAAATCGGTTTTTATGCTTAAAACACACGGTTTTCTTTTTAAATATGAAAACAATTTTTATGCTTGAGGTCTCTATCTTAGATGTTGTAAATAGCAAAGTATTTATAGGCAAGGAAGAGATAGGCTACACGGTTTCTATACGAACCCTAATAGCCGAAATAATAAAATATAATTACAAATTATATCTTCTTATTATCTCTTTCCTAAAAGCCTTAAAAGATAATAAAGAATATTCTAAAAGATAGAATATAATCTTCCTAAATATTATCTTTACTATAAATTCTAAGATTATGATAGGATTTCCTAAAACAAGAATATCTTTTACCATAAAGAATATATTAAGTAAGATATATAGATATGTAAAGATCTTTATTATAGAATAAAATCTTTACCTAATATCTCCAAGGTAGCACGGCATATCACGGCTCATATGCTCGTGAATCATGCAAACCCTAATCTTAATATAATTAGAATTTAGGTTTCAAAGAGAGACTATATGGAAACCCTAATTAGTAGTAAAGTCCAACTCATAAGTTGATCCATCATAACCACCAATTACCGCTTACCATAGAACCGAACTCCTCACTAAACCGGGCTTTATAAAATAAATACTTTTATTAAAACATTTAAGATAAACTTTAAACAATAATAAAATGATTTTCGAAAAGTTTATTAGTCGTGTACAAAAACTCAGCACTTCAATGTTATAGTAGAAGAGCTATAACATTGAGCTCTTTAACTAATAAGGTTATAGCTGCAAAGCTATAACTTTACTAATCAAGAACCTCATTCTTGATTACCATTATGAGATAATCACCTATACTATTCTAATCTTTAAGAAGATCTTCGAGTATAGGCTACGTCATCATCCAAGCTTGATAAATCTTTAGACGAACTTCGTCTTCACATGATACTTGAATGAATCTTGAAATTGCTTGATCTTTGAACGAAGGCTTGAACTTCTTATGCAATTGTCACAATCCACTTTGTTGCTTGTAATAAATTAGTCCTAATATACTTAACAAACGATTATACGCAACGAGTATATAAAATACAAAACACCTTGACATCATCAAAACATAAACATATAAGCTATATGGTCCAACAAATTCCCCCTTTTTGATGATGGCAAGTCTCCTAAAATTGTGACTAATTAAAAAGTTCCCCCTCAATATAATACCGTTATCTTGATAATAAAGATTAACGCAAGATCAAGACAAATTTTCAGAAATCAAAACTTAAGGACTTTAAGAGACAATTGGTCTTGACAAGGAGCAAACTTAGGTAGATGCTTACCATAGACGTTCTTTCCCTCTCTTGACATCATCGAAAAGTTAAGAACAAATTAAAAATGACTAGAATAATATAGGACGAGACAAGAGATAAAAACGTCATAAGAAATAATAATAACACGCAAAACTAGAAGCATCCAAAAGATAATTAACATACAAACTAAGAATTAAACATGTTTAAAGCCAAAGTGGGCCGAATGAACACATGTCTAATAGAACACTTGGGCCATAACCTCAAGTGCATTGCCAAAATTGGCTGAATAAGAGTTTGTTAACACACCATTAAAACAAAAGAAAAGCTAGTTAAGGTAAGGGCTAATGAGGGTAGGACGAGAGGAAATCAGATGTTGCGGGTCTTATACGGGTTCACGTAGTCGGGTCTAGTACGGTGCTCCAAAGCATCTAGACGGTCGAACGAGCTCCAAACCAACTGTGAAAGAGTACCAATGCTCCTTTCAAAATTAAGCACCTTTAAGGAAAGAGCCTTTGTAGCTTCCAACGTGAGAGCTTGATCACCCGCCATCGCTTTCCCGTGCATCACCAAAGCACCACCCTGACTCGTAACAAAAGTGAGACGATCACCGTGTGGGAACACTTCCCCACGAATTGCCTTCAACTCCCTTTAAAAACCCGCTAACCTCTTCTCTACATCCTCCATCCACGAGTACACCCGACTAGAATCCAAACCCGAGTCTAAAGACCGAGATGGTCCAACCCGTGACAATGCCGTAGCCAAACTAGCCGAATGCTCCTCGAATTTCTTCATTAAACCACTCATAAACCCCTCCAACTTTGACTCCATAGCTCCTAAACCCGAATCCACCGGGGCTTTCTCAACATCCTTTGCAAGAATCAACTCGGGTCCATCAACAACAAGACCCATGAGCTTGATCAATTTGTCACACATACAATCCCGAGCACTAACACCGTAACTATCAGGCCCTACTACTCTCTTAATTTCCAACAAACGGGATATCCACATACCGTACGGCAAATCAATTGTAGTGCTCAACTTATCCTTAGTGACTGAAAGACTAGTCTGAATGATACGATGCAAAACGACACTACCCAAATTCACCTTTTGACCTTCCAACCAAGAATAAACCATTATTGCTTCATAACTTGACACCTTATCACGGCCTCCTCTCCTCGGCACCACTGTGTTCCACAAAAAATTTAAGAGGAACTTGATCTTAGCCGAGAGAGGCCGAACCACGATATTGACACCCTCCGTCATCTCCTCAAAATACTTCTTCACTAACAACTCCTTTTCACTCACAACATTAGACCACTTAAGACTCGGATTTAATTCGATTCCTTCATCGGGAACCGAAAAAGTAGAGCAAAAATCCGAAACAGAGACGGTAACATCGACTCCATTAACAACCGCATGCAAGACACCTTTCTTGATTGACACACTAGCAAAGAATTGTACCACCTCAACCGGATATATAGGACCCGAAAACTGACTAATGTGACTCCACCCTTGAAAATCAAGAAAATTAACAAAGAAAGCAAGAGCGGGTACACTAACCAACCAAGATTTCGGATAGTACCGACCACCATGAATGGAATACCTCAAAACTCGATTAACTAAGATGCTTTCATCATGAGTAAGCCGAACACGATTCAACCCTTCCTTTGTTGCGGCTTTCGAAGCATCCCTAAGCAGAGTACGAGCAACACCATTCCGAACTATCACCTCGGGTTCCTCCACAATAGCTTCTCTATCATCAACAACAACTTTATTTTTACCCTTGAAAAGACGGCGTCTTTTGCCTTCGGATACCGATTCATCCCGACTACGAAACAGGGGCGAGTTTGAGTTTGGTTGTGGTGAAGGATGATTCATGGAATGAGGATCATGTGGTGGTAAAGGTGATGTTTGGTTAGGAAAGGGACGGTTTTGGTGGTGACGGGTTGAGGATCGGGTGTTTTTTGCATGAGATGGATGCATGATGATGATGGTGATTTGTTGAAAAAGGGGATGATGGTGATGGTTTGAGTAAAAGAGAGGAGATGTAATGATGGTAAAAACTTGGAAGAATAAAGGTAGGCAAGTGAGGGATGGGTGGACGGGTAACACGCAAGGGTAGATATAGGTGTGGGTTTTAGGGTTAACAAGTGGAGGTGAAATATGGTAAGTGTCTTTAATTAGGAATAGGAAAGTGATAAGTATGGAAATTTATGGTGATAAGACATGAATTAGGATGTTGGTTTGATACAGGAAATTTGAGCCGTGTACTTGGGAGCTTTATTTGAGAGATTTTTGTGTTTTGGAAAGATAAAAAGAATATGGTGTGTTTTATTTATTGTGATAAGAATAAGTTTGTATAGCAATTAAATTCTAAATAACAAATAGAATCTTATGATAAAAATAATCCTATAACGAAATTATTCATGAAACGCAATATACGGACACAGTCATACAATCTTAACTTAACTAGTCAGTCATAAAAAGATTGAACAGATATAGAAACTTAGGTACCACTGATTAAACCAATTTCCAACCGTAAAGTCTCAAATCGTTCTCTAGCTAATGATTTTGTCAAAATGTATGCCCATTGTTTTTCAGTACTACAAAATTCAAGTTTTATATTCCCCTTCTCAACATGGTCTCTAATAAAATGGTGTCTTATTTCAATGTGTTTGGTACGTGAATGGTGTGCGGTATTTTTAGAAATAATTATCGCACTAGTATTATCACATAAAATAGGAATACATCCTACGTCAACACCATAATCACGTATTTGTTGCTTAAGCCATAAAAGTTGAGTACATACTACCCCTGCAAAGAATGTATTCGCTTCAAAGAATTGAGAGAGCAACCGAATTTTGTTTCTTCGAACCCCACGTGATGATACACGGTCCGACAAACGTGGTGACACCTGACATGCTTTTTCTTTCTAGAGAACATCCCGCGTAGTCGGCATCAGAATAACCGACTAGATCAAAATTGCACTCCATTGGATACCATAGGTATAAGTTAGCCGTTCCAATTAAATAACGTAAAATCCGTTTTACGGCCGTCATATGTGATTCTTTTGGTCTAGGAACTAAATGCCAAACCTTGTTTCTTTCGAACTGTTGAAGCTCTTCTTGCATAGCTATAATCCAATCTGATTCAGCGAGAGCTTCATTGATATTCTTTGGTTCTATCATGGATAGAAAAGAGTAGAAAGAGCAGAAGTTGTTCAAGGAACGTCTTGTTTGAACACCCTTCTTAATATTCCCAAGAATATTATCCATGGGGTGTGAGTTCTTGTATTTCCAATTCGTCGAAGTGCTTGGTTCTTCATCGTTATTTGAGCTTGACCCGACTCCATTTGGTTCGGAATTAGAGGAAGTTCCCCCTGAATCCAATCCGGGTGTTGTGTTTGAGCCGATTATAACCACGGACTCTACACCTTGATTTGGATTCAATGTTACAGTAACATCATCTATAACATTGGTTTGGGAGTTTTTGTCTTGAGTCAATGTTATAGTATCATCAACTATAACTTTGCCTTTTTCCTTTTTATCTTTTGAGGAACGATCAAGTTCATCGTTTATTCCCTCAATCTCATTATCCTCTAATTCCAAATCTGGGGGATCGTCTCTTGAGAGACGAAAGTCGGGTTCATCCAAGTCTTCTTCCTCATCGTGTAAAGGCTTATCGAACACGTTATCTTCATCAAAGATAACATGGACACTTTCTTCAATACAGAGAGTTCTCTTATTGAAGACTTTGTAAGCCTTGCTATGATCTGAATATCCTATAAAGATCGCCTCGTCACTCCTAGGGTCGAATTTTCTTAAACGGTTCTTACCGTTATTATGTACAAAACATTTACTCCCGAAACAGCGAAGATGGGAGATATTAGGTTTTCGACCTCTAAGGAGTTCGTAGGGGGTTTTCTTGAAGATAGGTCGGATCATAGCACGATTATGGATGTAGCAAGAAGTACTTATGGCTTCAGCCCAAAAGTTACGAGGTAGACCACTACACAAGACCATTGTTCGTGCCATATCTTTTAAGGTTCTATTCATACGTTCAACGACACCGTTTTGTTGAGGAGTTCTTGGTGCAGAAAAGTTATGCCCCACACCATTAACTCTACAGTATTCTATAAATGTTTGGTTGTCAAATTCGGTGCCATGATCCGTACGAATAGATACAAGATTAGTCTTATATTTGTTTTGAACACGTTTCATAAGACAATCAAATTCATCAAAGGTTTCGTCTTTTGAATGAAGAAAGATAGGCCATACATACCTTGAGTAGTCATCTATAAGAACAAAGACGTACCTGGATCCTCCTCTACTCCTTACCTGCATAGGTCCACATAAATTCATGTGCACTAGTTCCAAGGCTTGATTTGTGCTCACTACTCTTTTAGGTTTGAACGATGATCTTACTTGTTTACATCTTGCATATGTGTCACACATCTTTTCTTGGTCGAACTTGATCTTAGGCAACTCCTCAACCAAGTCCCACTTCTTGAGTTTATTCAATGTTAGTGAGCTGATGTGACCAAACCGTTTATGCCACAAGCAAGGATCATCAAATGTAACTTTCATGCATGAAAAAGAGTTAGTAGGCACAGCATTTAAGTCTACCATATACACATTCCTTTTTCGGTGGCCTTCAAGAATAACGTTGCTAGTTCCTTCAATAATAATGCGACAACTATCAGTATGAAAAACTACTTTGTTACCTTTGTCGCATAGTTGAGATATGCTTAGCAAATTGTGTTTTAGACCATCCACGAGGTAAACGTCACTGATTGCGTGAGATTTAGAAATTCGATTTTGCCAACACCAATAACCTTTCCCTTTTTGTTATCCCCGAACGTCACTTTTCCTCCGTTGAAGGGCTTGAGTGAAAGAAAAAGATTCTTATCTCCGGTCATGTGTCTTGAACATCCACTGTCAAGATACCATTGATTGTTTTCTCTCACTTCTTCCTGCAGAAAGGATTAGATACAGTTTTTAGGTACCCAAGCTAAGTTGGGTCCCTTATGATTAGTTACTCTATAAACTAGTTCCTTTCGAATCCACACTTGTCTAATGATCGTTTTTCTACCCCTTGGTTTATTCGACTTGGGAGGAGTTCTGGGGTTAGGGTTTTCTCTAGGTCTAGGGATTTCTCTAGGTCTCTCTTGACTATTTGCCTTGTGAATAGGTTTACTGGGTTGAGATCTACAAGGGCTTTGTGAAGTGCTAGCTTTCTTAGAGTAGTCAAAGGCCATGTCATAGAACCAACGAAATTTATTGTTCCTTTCTTCGTTAGGTTCGTTAGTGGGAGTTTCCTTGTCCTCGACAACTGTGTCAACAGTTTTGGCATGTTCGGCATTTTTACGTAAATCATGAGCCTTTTTAACACAGTTGATTTGGATATGACCCGTATGACCACAGTAATTACAAATCAAATATTCAGGAAGATCAGCATACTTCCTTTTTCTAAAATCAAAATCAGAAGGTGTTGATTTGCATTTAGAGTGATCTCTACGGCTGTAGCACTCATGTCCTAACCCCATCTTCATATTATTATCAGATTGTTCGGTTAGGAAGTTTAGGACTTTTGTGCTACCTTTCCACTTGTCATGGACCTTTCTAGCGTGTAGAAGAAGGAATTTTAGGGTTTTAATTTCCTCTTCACATTTCGTGTGATCTACATCATTGTCCTTTTTAAAGTTATCACGAAAGTCTTGGAATCGTTTATTAAGAATGAACACAACATCGGTGTGATGTTTCTTAACATTAATCATATCGGTCTTAGATTCTTTCAATTGCTTTGAAAGAGAATCTATCTCTTTCTTTTGGTCTACGATCACTTCTTCATTAGATGTGACCTTAGTTTCCAAAAGTTCTTTGACTTTTCTAAGTTCTAAAGTTATAGCTTCATTAGCTATAACTTTGGCTTGAAGGTGTTTGATGTTAAGCTTTAGGTCGGAAGTTATAGCTTCATTAGGTATAACTTTGGACTCTAATTCCTTCTTTTCAGCCATAGTAGAATCTAACGTTGTAGCTTTCTCCGCTATAACTTTAGATTTCAACTTCTTAGCTTTAGTCTTGAGAGTATGATTCTCTTCTGCGATTTCGAGAATCTGTTCCTTTAGATCTTTCAATTCCAAATCCTGTTCGTGACACTTATCAAGAGATTGTTCAAAGAATTCAATTAAGGCACTTTTAGACAGTTTTCTAACACGTTTCTTAAGCTCAAGATAACTTACCTCTTCAACATCGTCTTCATCTGATTCTCCAAGAAAGCAATAGTTTGAATGAGAATTTGTGCTTTCATCGTCACTGTCGGAGATTAGGTCAAGACTCACACTGCTAAGACAAAGATTTGCAACTTCGTCGTCTTCAGATTCCTCGTCATCTTCTGAATCAAGGTCTCCCCAACACGAAGCCATCATAACTTGCTTGAATTCTCTCTTTGTCTTCTCACGTTTCGTCTTGTCCTTTATCTTCTCCCATGTTGGACAATCTTTGATTATGTGACCAGATTCTCCACACTTGAAGCACCCTCTATGTGCGAAGGACGACTTTGAGTCATTAACCTTTTTGTTGAATGACTTGTTGTTATTGTTGTTATAGGATGATTTTGTTTGTTTATTTCGAAAAATCTTATTTTTAAAACGTCGTGCAAACAAGACAGTTTCATCCTCTAGGTCAGAGTCCACTTCTTCGCTTTTTAAGGCCATACTCTTATTGCGACTTGGTTCAGCGTCGTCTTTGTTAAGAGTAATTTCATGGGCCATGAGAGCGCCAATGAGTTCTTTATAAGATAGGGTTTCAAGATCTCGTGATTCCTCCATTGCAGTGACCTTAGCACGCCACTTCTTAGTAAGGCTCCTAAGAACCTTTCTAGCAATGTCCTCGGTACAGAATTTCCTACCTAGGTTTTTTAATTCATTTATTATACTTGAAAACCTTGCGGACATACTATCTAGAGACTCATTAGGCTCCATGATGAATAGCTCATATTTTTGCATAAGCAAATCAATTCGGTGCTTCCTAACAATGGAAGTACCTTTATAAGCTAATTCGAGCCCATCCCATATCTCCTTGGCCGTGGAACATGAAGAGAACTGATCAAACTCGGTTGAAGTAATTCCGTTTTGCAGAAGACTTATTGCTTTGGAGTTCTTTTCGGCCTTTTTGTAGTCGGCCTCGACATAGTCCTCTTCTTTCTTTTCATAGGTAGTGCCTTCCTCGGATGCCACAAGAATTTTGTGTGGTCCGTTTTGGATAATCCTCCAGCACTCCCAATCGTGTCCTTTCACATAGTGAGTCATCATGTTTTTCCACAATCCGTAATTCTTCCCATCAAAGACGGGACACTTGAGATATTTGGAATTCATTTATCACGTGATAGGCAGCGGAATATAAAACGATAAGATAAATGAAAAACAAAATAGATTAGCCTCTTTGCGGTTAGGCAATCAAGAGCACGAGGCTCTGATACCAATTGAAGAGTCTATTGATCCAAAAATACTCAAGAGAGGGGGGGTGAATTGAGGATTTAAAACTTTTTAAAGCTTTTTCGAATGTGCGTATGTAAATGATTATTTAAAGTTTATTGGTTAAACTTTAACTAATCAACTAACGATAGTAAGCAAAATAAACGAAACAAACGAAAGAAGAAGAGACACACGGATTTTTGAAGTGGTTCAGTTTCACAAGTCGAAACCTACGTCCACTATTCTCGATTAATAAATTTGGTACCTTTCTACGGATTACAAATTTACTAACCCAACTCGTACAACTAACTCTAGCCGTAACTCAATGAGTACCGTTAAATACTCGAGTGACTAACTTATGCTAATAAGAAAGCACTAATGATTCTAACAAAGGTTCACGTTAATGAACAAGTTAAGAAATCAATCTAAGCACTATTATCTTATAACGATAAACGAAGAACAAGTATGCGAGTTTTATAACACACGACCTTTCAAAATTGCAAATCGGTTTTTAAGCTTAAAACACACGGTTTGCTTTTTAAATATGAAAAAAAATTTTATGCTTGAGGTCTCTATCTTAGATGTTGTAAATAGCAAAGTATTTATAGGCAAGGAAGAGATAGGCTACACGGTTTCTATATGAACCCTAATAGCCGAAATAATAAAATATAATTACAAATTATATCTTCTTATTATCTCTTTCCTAAAAGCCTTAAAAGATAATAAAGAATATTCTAAAAGATAGAATATAATCTTTCTAAATATTATCTTTACTATAAATTCTAAGATTATGATAAGATTTCCTAAAACAAGAATATCTTTTACCATAAAGAATATATTAAGTAAGATATATAGATATGTAAAGATCTTTATTATAGAATAAAATCTTTACCTAATATCTCCAAGGTAGCACGACATATCACGGCTCATATGCTCGTGAATCATGCAAACCCTAATCTTAATATAATTAGAATTTAGGTTTCAAAGAGAGACTATATGGAAACCCTAATTAGTAGTAAAGTCCAACTCATAAGTTGATCCATCATAACCACCAATTAACGCTTACCATAGAACCGAACTCCTCACTAAACCGGGCTTTATAAAATAAATACTTTTATTAAAACATTTAAGATAAACTTTAAACAATAATAAAATGATTTTCGAAAAGTTTATTAGTCGTGTACAAAAACTCAGCACTTCAATGTTATAGTAGAAGAGCTATAACATTGAGCTCTTTAACTAATAAGGTTATAGCTGCAAAGCTATAACTTTACTAATCAAGAACCTCATTCTTGATTACCATTATGAGATAATCACCTATACTATTCTAATCTTTAAGAAGATCTTCGAGTATAGGCTACGTCATCATCCAAGCTTGATAAATCTTTAGACGAACTTCGTCTTCACATGATACTTGAATGAATCTTGAAATTGCTTGATCTTTGAACGAAGGCTTGAACTTCTTATTCAATTATCACAATCCTCTTTGTTGCTTGTAATAAATTAGTCCTAAGATACTTAACAAACGATTACACGCAACGAGTATATAAAATACAAAACACCTTGACATCATCAAAACATAAACATATAAGCTATATGGTCCAACAAAATTATATTTATCAATGTATAAATAGAGTTGGAAAAGTAATCTTACAGTATGTATGGTTATTGGACAATCACTTTTGTTTCCTTTGTAATTCTCCAGTATGTTCAATAAATAGATGCCATTATCTATTTCATCAGAAGTTAAGTTTGATTTTGGGATAAACACTTCGGGCGTCCAAAAAAATACTTGTCAGTGCTGGCACCTTTGGTTTAAGAAGCCGAATGAGCGTTTCTTTTTGTATGAACAAAAGAGAAATCCGTCTTTCTTAGCACAGGTATAAACAAAACTTATTTTGTGAGGTACAACTTGCAGTGAAATGGTAAAGGACCATAGGTTTACAAAATAAGATCTAGGATTCACAAAATTAAGGCCTACTTTCACAAAGTCCCCTATTTTGCCCTTTTCCTTTTTTTGGTGAACCTCAGCCCTTATTTTGTGAATCTCAGACCTTGTTCAGTGAATCTTAGGGCTTGTTTTGTGAAACTTGGTCAACATAAGTGGTTTAAAATCATCTATTTTGCTCTTTATTTTGTGAATCTCAGACCTTATCTTGTGAATCTCAGACCTTGTTCAGTGAATCTTTGGGCTTGTTATGTGAAACTTGGTCGTGGTTTAAAAGCATCTATTTTGCTCTTAATTTTGTGAATCTCAGACCTTATCTTGTGAATCTCAGACCTTGTTCAGTGAATCTTAGGGCTTGTTCTGTGAAAACTTGGTGGTGGTTTAAAATCATCTATTTTGCTCTTAATTTTGTGAATCTCAGACCTTATCTTGTGAATCTCAGAACTTGTTCAGTGAATCTTAGGGCTAGTTCTGTGAAACTTGGTCGTGGTTTAAAATCATCTATTTTGCTCTTAATTTTATGAATCTCAGACCTTATCTTGTGAATCTCATACCTTGTTCAGTGAATCTTAGGGCTTGTTTTTGTGAAACTTGGTCAACATAAGTAGTTAAGGTGATAAGATTCATAAACCTTAAGTGTAGGCTTCACAAAATAAAGTCATACATTCACAAAGTCATTTCCTAGTAGAATCACAATAACACACATTTTCCTAAGCAAAATGGAAACAATAGACGTACCAAAGGTTGGATAAAACAAGAATAATCAACAGATCTGCCTTTCATAAGATGGATGATTTTCACTTTGCTACTTTTAGTTTGAGGTCGATACAAATCAAGAAAGGTGGGCATGAGGCGGAGACTATTGGAGCGCAAACCTGAAAAAAGGACAAAAAGTAAACTGAATTAAAAAGACAAAAATGCAGTGAATGAAAAAGACAAAAATGAACTTAAGTTGAAATATAAGCAGACCAAAATCAAAGACTTACTAGTTGAACTGAAGAAACATCAACATTGGAGAGACACTGGGAACAAAAAAATAAGATCAGTATGAGTAACAATTAGAAGTCAACATCATGTAAAATAGACTTGGAGAATTGGATAAAGTACAGGGTAATAAGACTAACACTTTCATTTCTATACGGCACAAATAAACGAGAAGGGGAAGTCCGGGATTTGAATATCTCAATATTATTTAAGATCTCGCAATACACATCTATGACATGAGATGATATCCGATCGCCTTCAGGCACACTCTTCAACTTGCTTCTTGTCAAAGTTTGACATTGACTATGGAAAAGAATCTCCGTTTCATCATATGATTCGCCAAGTATAAAATCTAATACTTGTTTCTCATCTTGATTCAAATCCCTAAAAACATTTAAGATTTCTTTGCAAATAGGGCGATCGGAAAACTTCAGCTGGAACTACAACCCTTCTCTTACCACGACCCGGAACATTCTCTTCAATTGGTAATGGAGATAAGGGAAATGGGATTGTAGCAGTAGTTGGGGTTTTGCAAGGAACACGGGCAATCGACTTTGCCAAATGACGTGGCGATCGACGAATATGACATTACTGACAGATCGTTTACTGACAGATGTTTTATCGATTGTTGAAATAAGTGGAGTATCTGGTAGGCAAATAACATCAAGAGTTGTCTTCCGTACCACAGTAGTAGGAGGAGTAGGAGGAGTAGCTGTTATCTCAATAATTGTAGGCTCAGTGACGTCCTTGTCAGGAAGAACATCATCCAGAGCAGCGTGAGAGGATGTGTTCCCTACCAAAGGAGTGGGCTCGGTGAAAAGAGGGATGACATCAACAAGGAGGGATGACACAACAACATATGTGTCATGCTCAGGCTCAGGTTGAGACAACAAATGGTCATCATCTGCTAAGAGCCTAAAGGATGGGTATTCTGCATTTGGTGGTGGTGAATGATGTCGCGCTATTGGTTGCAAAGCTTCACCCATCGCATCCAATCCCGCCAACAAATCAGCCTCAGTCCACCCATAAAAACTATCCACATTCTCCCCAGCTTTCTCCACATTCTCCCCACCTTTCTCCACATTCTCATGAATATCGTCAACCACTTTCTCAGCGATATTCTCATCCACAGTGTCCGACACCTTTTCCTCATTCTTCACATCGTTCTCATTTTCAGCATCATCCTCTTGTTGAGATAACTTAAAACCTTCTGCTATGCCGTCTACAGCTGCAACTAGTTTCTTCACTGTTGTTGTTGAAGGTAGTTTGGAGGGAGCTTGACTAACAAGTGATTTGTAGTCGGCAAAAGTTTGAGCCATTGCCTTTGTGGAAAGCGCAAGTTTATGGACAAACTCGCCAGTGCCTTCATTCCCAGGTAGCGGTAATTTTTCAGCTTCAGTTTCAGATGCTTTATCTTGAATTGTTGACTTGGAAGACTGGCCGAGCTCAATATTTGGAGGAGGAGGACACAACTGCGGAATATGGTGGTTGAAGACCATTGGAGGCTCAATAGAACCCCTGCCAAAAGTTCTCTTGTCCGAATTTTTGTCATTCACTTCCTACTTAACTCTCTTGGTTATAGCTTATTTAGTCCAAGTTGAGAGCGTTGGAAACTGCCGAGTAACAAGGCGTGCTTTGAAGACAAATCGGTCAAGATAAATGAAAACCAAGACCATAATAGGTCCACCAAACCAATTTTCTTTCAACTTTTTGGTATGCCACTCCTCCTTTTGCCAAGACTCAACTTGGGCAGCCAATTTGTGTTTGATGAAATTGCACCAGTTGAATTTGGAGATCAACTCAGTGTTTACCAAACTTTTAAGAAGTCTCAAACTAGCCCGATTGCCTACAACACCGCCTAAAAAAGCATTGAAGATATAAATGATGAAAGTGCGTTTGAAATCATCTCCACCATCTCTTTGTGTAGAGAACTTTTCCATAATGTGTTTGACCTCAATGGAATTACCTTGGTATTGACTTATGAACTCCTCCAAAAGAGACACATAAGAAGGGTACTTATCTCCAATTTTTGCTTCTTCCACAATGTTTGGACCCATTGGCAATTCCATGCACATATGGATATCTTCCTCTAAAACAAGGAGTTTCCCATCACACAACGGTCCTGTACAGTGGTCATAATTTGAAACTAGCCAGTACGCCAAGTGACCCGGAACAACATCTGTTTTAAGATGCAATAGAGAACCAAATCTTATTTCTTGTATAGCTTCAATCTACTTATCTGATGGTGGATTCTCCTTATTGTTGAGAAAGTGGTAAAGCCCAGCAGGAAACATCCGAGTCCTCAACACAGGCAGTCTGTCTTATTAAATTCTTATCTTTTTTTTAGGTGGCTTAGAGAGTGGTTCATTAGCTTCAGTAGGTGCTTCAGTAGAGTGGTGCAGTAGCTTCAGTACGTCCTCAGCACGTCGCTTCATCCTGGCTTGGCTTGCTTCCTACAACTCAGTAAAGCCTATTATTCACAAAGCAAGGGAAATAAGTTCACAAAATAAAGAAACTTGTTCAGTAAGGTTTAGATTCTCAAACCTTGTTTTGTGAATCCCAGACCTTGTTCAGTGAATCTAAGGGCTTGTTTTGTGAAACTTGGTCATTATAAGTGGTTTAAATCATCTATTTTGCTCATACCTTTATTTGGTGAATTCACAGACCTTGTTTTGTGAATCTCAGACCTTATTCAGTGAATGTAAGGGCTTGTTTTGTGAAACTTTTTCATTATAAGTGGTTAAAATCATCTATTTTGCTCATACCTTTATTTGGTGAATTCACAGACCTTGTTTTGTGAATCGCATACCTTATTCAGTGAATCTAAATGCTTGTTTTGTGAAACTTGGTCATTATAAGTTGTTAAAGAACATTACATTATAACAATAAGCTATGGTCAATTAACTCAATTAACTGAATTTAAAGGTCTCAGATTCACTAAACAAGGTCTAAGCTTCACAAAATAAGTTCACAAAATAAGTTCCAGGATTCACAAAATAATTTCCTGGATTCACATAATAAGTTGCAAGATTCACAAAAACAGATCCACAATTCACAAAATAAGGTCACAAAATAAGTTGGTCATTATAAGTGCATGGAAGAATATGTAAGAAAACAAATACAAAATTAAATAGAAAGTCAGAAGTAAAGAACATTGCATTATACATAGAAAAGTGATCCATGCAAATATTTAAAACAAAGTACAACATTACATGATAATTTATGTTATCCAAAATGTTAAACTAAGACGTACGTAATTATACAGAAGGTTGACACTACTACGAAATTATACAAAATAACAAAAGGGCAAAGTTAAAACCTTAAAGTGCAAAGCCCTAGTTACACAGATGGTACATTACAAACAAGGGACAACTCTAGGCTATATATACATCATCATCAGAGGTAAGTCAAGAAAAGATATATATATATCTACGAGTGACTAGTAAGTCAGCAGCAATGCGAATAGCTATAGCTCGTTCTTCAATCGGCGTAGCTTTTAAAACATGCAATGACTCATTAACTGCACTGCGTGCAACATCATCAACAGCATTAAGATGAATACTCTGAGATGGAATTTTTACTTGCTTATAATGCAGTAAGAATTTGGCAATCATATCCTCCGTCATGAAACATTTGCATGTTTGAAAGACTATTCTAGGACCCCTACGAATAGTCCGAACACCATTCATATCATTTATCTCTACAGAAAGCCAATATGACAAGGTGACCCCAGGTGCACTTTTGTGTATCAGAAATAGTTGAGCCCAATTTCGACAAACGAGCGCCATATTTGCTTTATCTTCGGAATGATTAATTTTTGAGAAGATTTTTTGCATAAGATCTTGATTATTAAAAAGAGAATGACATGCTTGATAGTGACGGCCAGACACTATAACTTCCTTTAACGACGAAAATGAGAAATCCATAGCTGTTTGTTTTTCAGTGACATAAAGTGCGCGAAATGACTTTTGATCTTCGTCAAAAAGATTAACAACACAACCATTGCACCAAGGTGTCATACTTGTCTATGAAACAAGTGAAATACAAATATTAGTTAAACAAAAGAAATGTGAAAATACAAAACACAAATTCCTAGGTAGTTGGACTAACAAGCTGGGAAAATAAACAAAGGTAAAGGAGATTCTCAGACCTAGGAAGCACAAATTCCTCACAAAATTAGATCTAGGAAGCACAAAAACCGGGAAAATAAAAAGGTTTAGATTTTCAGACCTTGTTTGGTGAATCTCAGACCTTGTTTAGTGAATCTCGGACCTTGTTTTGTGAAACTTGGTTATTATAAGTGGTTAAAATCATCTGTTTTGCTCATTCCTTTATTTGGTAAATTCACAGACACTGTTTTGTGAATCTCAGGCCTTATTCAGTGAATCTAAGAGCTTGTTTTGTGAAACTTGGTCATTATAAGGCCCTGTTCTTTTGGACTTAAAGTCACTCTCTATAAGTTAAGTTCAGCAAAATTAAGTTAAGTTCAGAAAAGTTCAGCAAAATTAAGTTAAGTTAAGTTCAGCAAAATTAAGTTCATAAAAGTTCAGCAAAATTAAGTTCAGCAAAATTAAATTCAGAAAAGTTCAGCAAAATTAAGTTCAGGAAAGTTAAGCAGAATAATAAGTTTCATAATATTGACGAGTTTTAAAAAATAGATAAAATTTTCGATTTTCAGCAAAATTAAGTTCAGAAAAGTTAAGCAGAATAATAAGTTTTATAATATTGACGAGTTTTAAAAAATAGATACAATTTTCGTTCAAATCGATTGTATAAACAATCCGAGATTAATTATTAATCTATATAATTTTTTCAAAAAAAAAACATTTATTTAAAGCCGAATTCTTACCTATCCCCCGAAGGTATGTTATAGCATTTTAATTACCGACATTCGTCATTGAGAATGAAAGTTGAAATGACATTTGGTCAATTGAAAAAAAGGTGGAAGGTGTTAAAAGTTATGCCTCAAATGTCACCTAAGTATCAAATGTCCATTATTGCATCTAATTTCACACTTCATAATTTTATACGGATGCACACTCATGGGATACATGTTATACAATATGAGAACGTTCTAGGGACAAAAGATTTAGGCATGTTTGATAAGAAGCGGAAAAAAGCTATGTACAAGGTGCGAAATAACATAGTAAAGAACATTTGGCGAGGCAATGGATTTGACGGGGTGAGCTCAAATGAAGATGAAGAAAGTGACGAGGAAGATGATAATATGGAACTAGATGATTAGAAAGAAAAAAAAAAGTAATGTGATATACTTTTTATTTTTATGTATTAGGTAATGTGTACGAAATATTAACTTATATAAATAAAGTATTTTATAATCTTTATTTGTGTTTTTAGTTATATTTCTTCATTATTATTATTATTATTATTATTAAATATTATTATTATTATTTTTTTGAAGGGAATTATTATTATTATTATTATTATTATTATTATTATTATTGTTATTATTAGTAGTAGTAGTAGTATTAAGTGAAATTAAATTAAGTTAATTTAAGTAAGATTATTTTAATTTAGAAAAGTTAAGCTATTATAAGTTAAGTTCAGCAAAATTCAGCAAAATTAAGTTCAGAAAAGTTCAGCAAAATTAAGATCAGAAAAATTAAGTTCAGAAAAGTTCAGCAAAAATAAGTTAAGTTCAGCAAAATTAAGTTATGTTCAGAAAAATTAAGTGAAGTTCAGCAACTTTAAGTCCAAAAGAACAGGGCCTAAGTGGTTAAAATCATCTATTTTGCTCTTTTCTTCTTAATTTGTTTCTCTATTTCTTTGTAATCGCAGACCTTATTCAATTAACACTCAAGCAACAACAGCAGAAGACAAACAGTAGCTAGTGTAATATATGCAACCCTCTGTAATTTATGCAAACCTTTGAATAATCTCAGACCTTATTCAATGAGAACAACAACAGCAGAAAATGCAACACGCAGCCAAATTTACTGGTTTGAAGATAATATAACAATAAGCTACTGGTTTCACAAATTTACTTCCTAGATTCACAAAATAAGTTCTAGGTTTCACAAAAGTAGGTAAACGAAATCTTAACAAACAGATGACAAACATTAAGTCCAAGTTTGAAGATAATATAACAATAAGCTACTGGTTTAACAAATTTACCTCCTAGATTCACAAAATAAGCAACTAGTTTCACAAGTTTAAAATAGAAAGGAACATACGAAAAAGCGGAGAAATCGACTGCAATTGATTTTATGCGTTCCTACTGTCTTCGATTATGCTCACAAAACGATCAAGACCTGCATAATAACAACAATAATTTAGTAAAGAAACGGAAAATACAAAAATAAGAGAAAGTTTCAATCAAATTGCGAACATAATCGAGCAGAACGAAATGCATAAAAATCAAACGAAGGAAAATATAAAAATAAGAGAAAACTGAGTAATCGACTTCAATGGCGGAAAGGAACATACGAAGAAAAGGAGAAATCGACTTCAATGGCAGAAGACGGAGTTCAGTGAATGGCGAATGACGAAGACGGAGTAATGGTGATAATGGCGGAATAGATGAGCTTGTAATGTGATAATGGCGGAAAAGTAGCTGTGAAGGAAGAGAGAGAAATAAATGGTGAGTAAATGGTGAGGAAGTGCGTTAGTTGGGAGTATATATGGGGACACATGTCAACATTTGGTGCATTTGTAATAATTAGATCCAATGGTGAGTAAATGGTTCAGCCGCCTCACCCTAACGAGGGTGCCTCACATGATTCAATCTCTATATATATATATATATATAGAATCAGGTTCTCGTGCGAACCATCTTACGGAACAAACCGTGCGAACCAATATTAAAACACTCATTTAATTACCTCCCAATTCTTACAACAGTAAGAATTACACCCCCGACACATTTATTCACTCACTACCACCTGAATTTCGTCTCTTTCCACCCCTACCGCCATCGCCATTGCCATCGACCATCGGACCTTCCAGACGACCATCGCATGTCGTGCTCTGACCAAGAGTATCATTTCATCTCCAACTTTCGTCTACTTACTCTTCGTCTCTTCCGCAATTCATCAACTTCCATAGTTACGGCTCCATTATAATTAAAGGTAAGCTTCAATTCACACTTTTATTTCTTATTTAGTTACCAATTTGTATTCGAAACACTCCGGTTTACTAAATAATTCCAATTCTGAAAGTTAGGGTTTCGTAAATTTTGATTAGAACTCGATTTCCTGATTTTGATTTGATGATAGCTTAGTTTGTGCGTCCCGTGGTAGCTTTATTTGTCCTTTTCATGCTAGATACATTTATCTATGCTTATACATACTCAAATTTCGTTGCATTTGTGAATGCTCTAATTTCGTTACATACACAAATTTTGTTGCATTTATCTATGCTTGTACTCGCAGATTTTGATTTCCTGCTAGCTTAGTTTCTGTCTTACAAGTTGCTGCTAGAGTTTCCTCTAAATTGGTTTTTCCTGGTTCAACAGATATGAAGAAAAAGGCGATAGGTGATCCTAGTCCAAGTTCAAGCAAGACGAAGGGCTCTCCTGCTAGGAAAAGAAAAAGAGATCATACTTCCATTATGGTTCTACCTGAAGGTCAGTTTCTTAGCATTTCCATTTTCTGCTAGTCAGTCTTTACCATAACATGAAATCATCGTTGTGACATGTTCCTTTATATATGAACAAAAGCAATTACAATGGTAGAGCATTCGAAAGCCCGTGCAAGTACAAGTAAGTCTACTCTAGTTCCAATATCATCCAAACGATCTCCTGCTCGGACTGCTATTGCCATTGGGGAGGGAGACAGAAATGATGTTCCTAATGTATTTTTGAGGACCAGAATGTCACCAAAATTGCTTTTAAAATTTATCAAGCAACATATGAGTGATAAACAAAAGTTAGATATCCAGTCAATGGGTTTTGGTGGCCTATTACTGCTTAACACTAACATGGTACCAGGGTATTTATCTTATTGGTTGGTTTCCAACTTCAACACGTGTTCAACATCTCTTATGGATGAAAAACTTGTGATTACCGAAGAAGATATTCATCTAGCTACTGGTATTCCCATGGGTCCTACTGAAGTAGAAATAGCCAGCTTAAATGACCTGAATGAGGAGTTTTTGGAACTAAAAGGTACTTGGTTGAAGCAGTTTAGTGATAGACACGCAAAAGTAACGACATCAGAACTATTTGATTTGATGATTACCCAAAAAGAAGGTGGAGATGACTTTAAAAGGAACTTCATAGTTTTTATAGTCTCAACATTTTTAATGGGTGTTAAAGGTATTCATGCAAGCCTTCGAATTTTGAAGTGTCTTAAGGATCTTTCTTGTGTTCAATATTTGAACTGGTGTGGGTTTACACTCAAGCACCTAATTAACAGTGTAGATTCTTGGAACCGCACCAATTGTGACACATCTAATTTTGGAGGTCCAGTCATGGTTCTGGTTTTTATCTATCTGGATAGAGTTAAATTCAAGTATGACACGATTCCACGAGTCTTCCCGACATTGTCTTCATGGTCCAAAAATGCTATTTCAAAACGGATGAAAGATGAGCAACCGGCAGGGTTTGGGAGGGGAGTTGTTCAACCTCGTATTGTAAAGCCTAATGTTGATGGAGAGCGCAATCCCAACCTACCACACCACAGTTGGGCCTTCTGTCCAAGAGCCCATGGACCCACTTGCTGGACCTTCTGATCAAGCACCTGAGACGATAGATAAGTTGAAGAAGGGAAGCTTTATTGTTAAGAAGTTAGCGGAAGATGCAAACGGGTTTGCTGTTGCTTATAATACATTCTTGGATGTCCTCTCTAAAGCTAAAATAGAGCGGCCCGATTGTGATCTTGTGCGTCAGATGGCGTCCATGGCAGAAGCATTGGGTCAAGGCTATCAATCGTCTCAGCCAAGCAAAGATGAAGTCAATCATGGAGCTAAGACGGCTTCTGTAAATGGAAAGGGGATTGAAAATGACAGTGATGAATGCAAAATGGCTGGAGGGATTGAAGATCTAGCTTCTGATCCACTTAGTGAATTTGCTAAGCGCAAATTATCATCCGAAGACGAGTTATGGGCAGCGCTTGTGAAACTTGAAATTTTTTTGAGTAAACGCCCCGTTAATGAAACCAAGGAGCTTGTAAGTGAGGTAACAAAGGAGACTCTAAGTGAGGTACCAAAAGAGACTGTAAGTGAGGTAAGAAAGGAGCCTTTAAGTGTACCTGCCACCTCAAAGATGTCTCCTGTCATTTTAGTGGACTCGGAGTCTCAGGAACTTGAGCCACTGAACTTTGAGAAGCAAGCATCTACATCCCGACGGGTTACACCACTGATGCGTGTCTTTTATATAAGGTTTTCACCTCATGTTTACACGCATTTCTGTGCTTTTTATGTAGCATCTGGCTACAAATACCCCCGAATACTCTTCTTTGGTCCGTTTATTGTATTTTGCAGGAATTGACCGAAAGGGAGCTAAATCAAGCCTTAGTTGTCCCAATTGTATGCATTCATGGAAAATAAGGAGCCGGAGCTGGGAAATCTAACACTTGGAAGACGCATGAGCTGAGTTCGGGAAGCAATTCAATCCTAACGTGCCTATATAGCTCGATCGAGTGATTCACTACTCGATCGAATGCTTTATATACTCAGGATTGGTCGATCGACCAGTTTAAGGGCCATCGAGGAGTTTTTGCAAGAGCTGCTCGATCGAGTGATTTGTATCTGCTCGATCGAGTGGTTTGGTGATGATATTGCTCGATCGAGTAGATTACTCCTACTCGATCGAGTGGTTTCGTGTGCTTTAGGTAATTTCCGCCTAATCATATTATGGGCTTTTGTAATTAGTCCATAGATTAGGTTTTAGGATGATTTTCTAGTATAAGACTGGAGAAGAGTAACTACGTTACTCATCTCTTCCACACACACGTTAGTTTTGACTCTATTTTCTGTCACTGTTCTTGGGATTTTGCCCTTCTTTTACTCTCGGCTACTCGGATTTGGAACACGATTGGTATTTTCATTTCACTGTTATTCCTAATTTCATTTATTGCTTTAATTACTACTTCTCTTTAATCGCTATCATAGTTACTTCATTTAATCTTTGTTAGTTTCATCACCATGTTTAACTTTAATTATCAATCCGTCATTATCGTTAATTCATTGGTTATGAGTAGCTAATCCTCTCGTGCTAAGACTATAGGGGATCCGTAATATGAAGGGAGAGTAATCGATTTACTAGGTTAATGCTGGTACCGTCTTTGTTGTTTAAATGTTACAATTAATTGTAATTGCCTAATTGAGTCGACGCAGTTAGACCTTTATTCTTAGTGATCCTTGATCTGGACCGAAAGGTTGGAAGAGGTAGACTAGTGGCGAACAATAGAGTATTGCAGCGAGGGCGAAAGTTAAGCTGTTTACACTTTAGGGTGAATTCAGGACCGAAAGGTGACGTTCGCTACCCCTTAGACCGTATTTGCATTGACCTGGGACCTAGATTACTCGACCGGACGATTACGGTGAACCGTTTGTCTTAGCTATTTTTCTCTATCTGTTTCTCCTCCCTTTTATTTCTCTTTCCCTTATTCTCTTTAGTTAGAAAATCACTTTTTATAAACTCCCAATTTGGTTACTTGACGAACTTAGATTTAGCTGACATTTTCCTACCTCTCTGTGGATTCGACCCGACTTCCCTGGCTATATTAGTTAGAGCCAGTTGGTATTTTTGACAGGTACGCGACAGACGTGTCAAATTTTGGCGCCGTTGCCAGGGAGGTGGCGCGAACTTGTTGCTTTAATTATGTTTGTCCCTCGTCTCAAGGAATTCATTCCTTGAGACTGATCTCATTTCTGCAAAGTTTTGATTAGTTTTGCAGGTTAGTTGTTGCTTGAAAGTTTATCTGCCAAGATGCCTACTATTATGGAGCATAAAGAGCCATGTGGTAGATGTGGCACGAAAGGGCATGATCCTATCTTATGCATGGAAAGTGTTGAGCGCGTCCTTGCCTACCGTAAATACAAGCGGGGAGTTCCTTTCTCCCTACTGTATGAAAGAAATCAAGAATGATTCTACCCCTTCTACGCCGCACATACCACAACCAGTCTCCTTCGCAAGAGAAGAAATTGCCGAATTAAAATCCATCATGTTGAGTATGTCAAAGATGTCACGGCAATCTGAAACGGTTATATCGAATTGAAAGAACAAGTCGCGCGCTTAACACTCGCGACAGACCAAGCCAAGCTTCTTCCGCTTTGTGATCCAACGGTGCATGAATTTTAAAACCGACCTTATTCATGAAGAAGGCGAGGTTTTGATAGCGATGATAACTCGGATGATGATCTAGACGAGTTTTTTGAAGGAGATACTTGTCTTTGCGTGTCTTGTAACCACTCGATCGAGTGACTCTTCTACTCGATCGAGCGGTTCTAATCATCCAGTCACTCGATTGAGTGAAAATGGTGGTCGATCGAGAAGCGCAGAATTCCAAGTTGGTCGATCGAGCGACAATCTTACTCGATCGAGTAACTACGCTGAAGAAATCACTCGATCGAGTGATACACATCGTCGATCGAGTGAAACAGGAAAAGCAATTGGTCGATCGACTGATAAAAGTACTCGATCCAGTACTTTAAGTGGCGGGGATCCTAATTTACTATCTAATACCGCCACCGTGTCATCTTCCCCTGCTGTGGAGACGTCACGCAATAATAAGGGTAAAGAAAAGGTTGCGAGGCCACTCATCGCTACCAGGGTACCCTTCCCAAGTCGTCAAGGACGCAAAATCGAGCAAAGAAGACGGTAAGTTCGTGGACGTCGTGAAGAACCTCCGTAATCTGTCCCTTTTCCGAACTTGTTACTCAGGTACCCACTTACGCTAAGTTTATGAAGGATATTGTGACGCGTAAGAGAAATTTGAGTGAATTTGAGACAATTTCATTTATGGAAGAGTCTAGTAATTTGCTGTTGAATAAGGCTCCTCCAAAAATGAAAGACCCGGGCAGTTTTTCTATTACTTGTGTCACAGGCAATATGGTTATTGTAAGGCCCTTTGCGATTTAGGTGCCAGTGTCAGTGTCATGCCCCTTCCTGTCTGCAAGAAACTGAAGATGAGTCATTTCAAAATGACTAACATTACCCTACAGATGGCTGATAGATCTGTTAGGAGGCCCTTAGGTGTCTTAGAGGACGTGCCTGTGAAAATAGGCAAGCTCTACATCCCAGTAGATTTCATTGTTTTGGATATAGCTGAGGACACTCGGACCCAAATTATCTTAGGAAGACCATTCCTTTGTACAGCTGGGGCTGTTATCGATGTCGGACAAGGGCGTCTGACTCTTGCAGTAGGGGATTGACACGTCTGTCGCGTACCTGTCAAAAATAACCAACTGGCTCTAACTAATATAGCTAGGGAAGTCGGGTCGAATCCACAGAGAGGTAGGAATTTGTCGGCTAAATTCAAGTTCGTCTAAGTAACCAAATTGGGGGTTTATGAAATGTGATTTCTAAACTAAGAGAATAAGGAAAGAGGAATAAAGGAAGGAGTTTACAGATAAAAGAGAATAGCTAAGACAAATCGGTTCACCATAATTATCCGGTCGAGTAATCTAGGTCCCAGGTCAATACAGTACGGTCTAAGGGGTAGCGAACGTCACCTTTCGGTCCTTAATTCACCCTAAAATGTAAACAGTTTAACTTTCGCCCTCGCTGCAATATTCTATTGTTCGCTACTAGTCTGCCTCTTCCAACCTTTCGGTCTAGGTTAAGGTCCACCAAGAATAAGGGTCTAATTGCGTCGACTCAATTAGGCAATTACAATTAATTGTAGCATTTAAACAACAAAGACGGTACTGATATTAACCTAGTAGATCGATTACTCTCCCTTCAAATCATGGGTTCCCTATAGTCTTAGCATATGAAATTAGCTACTCATAATCGTCGGATTAACAATTACAATAACTGAATAATCAAAACTAAGCATGATGACAAACTATAAAGAGATGATTGAACTATTATAAATCAAAGAGAGGAAAGGGATTAAAAGCAATAAATACGATTAAGAAATAAATAGATTGATAATACCGAATCCGAGTAGCAAAGTAGAGTATAGAAATCCAAAGAATAGTGACCAAAGTAACAGTGGAGAAATGTACGTAGTGAAGAGATCGGAGTAACGTGATGTTCTCCTCAGTCTTATACTGAAAAATTGTCTTAAACCTAATCTATGGACTGATTACAAAAGCCCATAAAAGATTAGGCGGAAATAAACCAAAAGCACACGAGATCCCCTCGATCGAGCAGAGAGATTACTCGATCGAACTCTAAGTCACTCGATCGAGCTAGAGCAACCTCTCGATCGAGCACTGCTCGCTGAACTTCCTCGATCGACTCCTTAAGCTGGTCGATCGACCAATCCTGAGTGTATAAAGCATTCGATCAAGCAGTAAACCACTCGATCGAGCTACATAGGCGCGTCAGGACTTGTAATCCTTCCTTTACTCAGCTCATGCGTCCTCCATGTGTAAGATTTCTAAGCTCCGGCTCCTTATCTCCCATGAATGCGTACAATTGGGACAATTAAGGCTTGATTTAGCTCCTTCTCGGCCAATTCCTGCAAATTACAATAAACGGACCAAAGTAGAATACTCGGGGGTATTTGTAGCCAGATGCTACATAAAAAGCACAGAAATGCGTGTAAAAAAGGAGGTGAAAACCTTATATAAAAGACACGCATCAGGGGTGACGCTATCACATTCAGTCTGCCCAGTACTTTAGCTCGCCCAATGATAGAGGACACTTGCTATTCGGTCGATGTCATTGATGAGTCTATTTATGACTTCTGGTCGAGTTCTTTTATGAAGGACCCCCTAGAAGCTCTTATGCTTTTTGATGAATGTGCAGATAGCCCAGACGACGATGACGCTGCGTTGGATTTGCTTGTTGATGATTTAGATGAGCATGAGGGAGAACAGGTGGAACAAATGATTAGCACTCTTTGCTCCATTGAGGTAAAGGTACCGGAACGTAAGCCTCTCCCTTCTCATCTTAAATATGCCTTCTTAGACGATACAGAGCAATATCCGGTCATTGTCGATGCAAGCTTAGTGATGATCAAATTTACCTCTTTGTTAGTCAGTACTTAAGAAAAACAGAAAGCAATGGGCTATTCACTCGGACGATATCACGGGATTAGTCCCGATATTTGTATGCACAGGATAGAGTCGGAGGAGGATCACAAACCTTGCGACAGTGGGTCGGCGGCTGAACCAGGAAGATGCAAGATGTCGTGACGGCCGAGGTAATGAAGTCTGCTGGATGCGGGTATTATTTATTCTGTCGGTAATTCTAGATGGGTGAGCCCAAAGAGGTGGTCCCGAAGAAAGGAGGGACAATTGTAGTTAAGAATGAGAAGAATGAATTAATACCTACTCGAGTAGTAACCGGTTGGCGATGTGCATAGACTACAGACAACCGAATTCCGCCACTAAGAAAGATCACTTTCCCCTTCCTTTTATTGATCAAATGGTAGAAAGGTTAGCTTCTCATAAATTTTTCTCGCTATTTAGACGGGTATTCAGGGTTTTTTCGCATCCCTATCCACCCAGACGATCAAGCTAAGACTACATTTACCTGTCCTAAGGGCGTTTTTGCACCGCAATGCCTTTTGGTTTGTGCAATGCCCCTGCCACCTTCCAAAGGTGTATGATGGGGATATTTTCAGAGTATATTGAGTCTATCATGGAAGTTTTTATGGACGATTTCAGTGTATATGGAAGTGATTTTTCTAACTGTCTGTCTAACCTTGAGAAAGTGTTGCAGCGCTGTATTGAGGTTAACCTTGTCTTTGAATCGGGAGAAGTGCCACTTTATGGTCAACGAGGGAGTTGTCTTAGGGCACTTAGTTTCGATAGGGGAATAGAAGTTGATAAAGCAAAGGTGGAAGTGATTCAAAGAATTACCACCTCCTGTCAATGTTAAGGGGTGAGGAGCTTCCTTGGTCACGCCGCTTTTATCGCGGTTCATCAAGGATTTCTCCAAAATTGCTAAACCACTTACACAGCTGCTACTTAAGGATGCCCCTTTTGTGTTCACGATGCTTGTCTTTCGGCTTTTAACATGTTAAAGCGAGGCTTTAGTCTCTCGCGCGATCATACAAACCCTCCCAACCGGGACTTGCCGTTTGAGGTCATGTGTGATGCGAGTGACTATGCACTAGGAGCGGTGCTTGGCCAGAGGAAAGACAAAGCCTTGAATGCTATCTACTATGCGAGCCGAACTCTGGATGAGGCTCAAGTGAAGTACACTACCACTGAGAAGGAGCTATTAGCTGTAGTTTATGCCTTAGAGAAGTTTCGTACTTATTTAGTTGGGTCAGAAGTCACTGTTTTTACTGACCATGCAGCTTTGAGGCATCTCCTTGCTAAGAAGGAGGCCAAACCACGGCTACTGAGATGGATACTCCTTCTTCAGGAGTTTGATTTGCAGATCAAGGATAAGAAAGGAGCTGAGAACCTAATCTATGGACTGATTACAAAAGCCCATAAAAGATTAGGCGGAAATAAACCAAAAGCACACGAGATCCCCTCGATCGAGCAGAGAGATTACTCGATCGAACTCCAAGTCACTCGATCGAGCTAGAGCAACCTCTCGATCGAGCACTGCTCGCTGAACTTCCTCGATCGACTCCTTAAGCTGGTCGATCGACCAATCCTGAGTGTATAAAGCATTCGATCGAGCAGTAAACCACTCGATCGAGCTACATAGGCGCGTCAGGACTTGTAATCCTTCCTTTACTCAGCTCATGCGTCCTCCATGTGTAAGATTTCTAAGCTCCGGCTCCTTATCTCCCATGAATGCGTACAATTGGGACAATTAAGGCTTGATTTAGCTCCTTCTCGGCCAATTCCTACAAATTACAATAAACGGACCAAAGTAGAATACTCGGGGTATTTGTAGCCGATGCTACATAAAAGCACGAAAATGCGTGTAAAAAAGGAGGTGAAAACCTTATATAAAAGACACGCATCAAATCTCCCCAAACCAAACCTTTGCTTGTCCCCAAGCAAATATGAATGCAACTAAAAGTAAACAATAGAACGGGACCAACGATCGCTACAAATCATCCACTAGAACCAATTTAATGCAACAAAATGACAAAGTGGCAAATCGAAAAGTGCAAACGAGTTAAATTAATGTTTCAAGCTTATCAACCGTTGACCTTGCAAGATTCAAAAATGTCGGACTCTCACGGGTCGCTCGTCACTCAAAATCAGGTACAAGGTGAGTATATATGTGAAAGATAGGGAAGAATCAGACACTCACCTAACTCGACCTATAAGAACATGCATGCAGTTAACATGAATAAAGTCTCTACAACCGTACATATGCATTCCAACCATACTAATGACCAAGACACGTGCCGAAGACTTACATTTGGGTTAGTGAGGTAATGGGTAAGAAGGGGCTAAAATGAATTTGGATATGTGGGATTAAAAGCTAGTCTAGCAACAACGGATCCAAATATAGACTGCATCCCAACTTCGTACTCATAATAGCAAGATGAAACGGTGTAAAATTATGCACTAAACTCACAAAACCAAAAGCTGTCAACTCCCCATAAGATATAAATAAGGCATGGGAGTGTGAAACATTGTGCAATTCTCATTTTCTTTCTTCATTCTTTTTTTTTCTTTTTTTTGAATTTTTCTGTCTCTTTTTTTTTTTCTTTCTTTCTTTTCTTTTCCGCACTTTTCGTTTTTTTTCGTTCCATTTTTTCACAATTCAAGACATTTTTTTTTTTCTTTCCCCTCAATTCTTCCACCATCTTCCAAGTCGATGAAATAACCATATTGCAATAACACATTCCAAGAACTACTCGTTACTAGCTCAGCTAGGGTAGGAAATATTATAGAAAGTAGTTGATAAGACAAAAAGGCAATTTGGCTATGTGAGGCTCATGGGTAGAATGAAATAAGGGGAACTGCCTCTCCTAACACGTGTCACCATCCACAGACCAATGCATACAGTATTAAGAAGACTAGACTCATGCTTATGCAAATTGATGTTACATGTCTTAAAGAGAGTACTACTCACATCCTAAATGAAACCGGTCATGAATGTCACCAGTTTAAAAGCTCTAACCTCGTAATGTAATGTAGCTTGCCGACATAAAGAGTCAAGTCTATTTGTTCGATAAGAGAGAAAACGAAACTCGTAGATTATGCACATAATCATGCCGCTAAATGTCAAGAATATGCCAGGCTCGAGTAAGGATTCAAAGTAGCGTCAATGTTCAAACGTTCCGACTCAATTTTAAACATGAAAATTTTGAAATTTTTTTTTTTTTGAATTTTATGATTTTTATATGAATTTTTTTTTTTGAATTAATTAAAACAACAATGCATGCGGAAATAAATAAACGTGCAAGCAAAAATGCAAGAAACATGCGGAGACACGAGATATGGATGCATACCTCCCCAAACCAAACCGTACAATGCCCTCATTGTACCAAAAATAGGGAAAGAAATGCAAACTGAAAAGAAAAGGAAAAGTGGAGTCGGAAAACTTACAAAACGTCATATAGCGGGACCTCCCCAAACCGACCATGAACATGGGAGGTCAAAGAAAGTCAAACAGTGGCTTTGTAGACGTAAAACAAATGGGCCGGAGGTCATAACTACTCGATCGAGCGCCGGAACAGCTCGATCGAGTGAGCCAGTGTATTGGAAGGGCTCGATCGACTGACGACCCACTCGTTCGAGTGAGCACGGGTAGGGATCTGGTCGATCGAGGACATCATCCCTCGATCGAGTAGTAGCCGCATCAGAAAGTGCTCGATCGAACACAAAAGCACTCGATCGAGTACTTTAACCTGCAGAAAACGTATAAAAGCAAGAGAGGCACAAAAATTGTTCATAAAGCAGCGTCTAATGTTTAACGTAAAACGAAAGGAAAACAAATAGTTCAACAAAAAGTACAAATAAAACTGTCCGGGCTGCCTCCCGGAGAGCGCTGGTTTAAGAGGTCCCGCACGACCTTTCGGGTATCAAGTAACTGGCTCGTCGAGCTCGTCGAAGTGCAAGACTTCAACGCGGTTGTCCGCTTCACTTGCCTCGTGGTAATGCTTCACATATTGGCCATTCACCTTGAATCTATGACCCTCGGAATCTTCAAGCTCCACGGATCCAAATTTGGTAACAAATTTGTCACCGTGTATGGACCACTCCATCCGGACTTCACTTGCCAGAAATAGTCTCAAACGGGCATTGAACAAGAACACCTTCGCCCCACATGAAACTCCCGAGGTAAGATTCTCTTGTCATGCCATCTCTTCGTCTTTTCCTTGTAAATGCGCGAGTTATCATAGGCATTAAGCCTAAACTCTTCCAATTCATCTAGCTGCAAAAGACGATTCCGACCACACAATTTAGGATCATAATTAAGCTCACGAATTGCCCACCAGGCCTTACATTCCATTCAACGAGGTAAAGTGACACGATTTCCCATAAACTAACCTATAAGGTGATGCACCAATTGGTGTCTTAAAGGCAGTTCTATAAGCCCATAACGTGTCATCTAGCTTAAGACTCCAGTCTTTCCGTGATTTAGAAACTACCTTAGACAAGATCTCTTTCAGCTCACGATTAGAGACCTCTACTCCCACTAGTTTGGGGATGATACCCCAAACCACGCCTGTGTTGGACACCAACTCTAGACAGTATGGAAGTGAGTTTCTTTTCCTTAAAATGCATCCCCCCGTCACTAATGACGACCCTAGGGACACCAAAACGGGGGAATATGATCTTTTTGAACATTTTTATCACGGTCTTACCATCACAATGGGGTGAAGCAATTGCCTCAACCCATTTTGACACATAGTCTACAGCTACTAAGATGTACCTGTTACCTTTACTGGACGGGAACGGTCCTTGGAAATCAATGCCCCAGACATCGAAAACCTCAACCTCTAGGATGCCGTTTTGTGGCATCTCATGTCTCTTCGAAATATTCCCTGATCGTTGGCATGCATCACAAGTTGAAACAAAAGACTTGGCGTCAGCAAATAAAGAGGGCCAGTAAAAACCAGACTGAAGTACCTTAGCCACGGTGCGCGATGGACCGTGGTGACCACCATATGAAGAGGAGTGACAGCCTTCCAGGACTATTTTGGTCTCCCATCGCGGAATATACCGTCTGTAGAGACCGTCTGCGCATTCCTTAAACAAGTAAGGGTCATCCTGTATATCGCTTAGCGTTATACAGAAACGCTTCTTTTTCTGATGAGAAAGGTCAGGCGGCTTGCTTGCCACCGACAACGAAGTTAGCTATATCTGCATACCAAGGTTCTTGGTCAACAATAGACGATATAACAACAATTAAAGTATCGTCAGGAAAAGAATCATCAATAGGTAGAGAATCTTCCCCTTCTTGTCGCATCAGTCGCGACAAGTGATCAGCTACAACGTTCTCAGCTCCTTTCTTGTCCTTAATCTGCAAATCAAACTCCTGAAGGAGGAGTATCCATCTCAGTAGCCGCGGTTTAGCCTCCTTCTTAGCAAGGAGATGCCTCAAAGCTGCATGGTCAGTAAAAACAGTGACTTCTGACCCAACTAAATAAGTACGAAACTTCTCTAAGGCATAAACTACAGCTAGCAGCTCCTTCTCGGTGGTAGTGTACTTCACTTGAGCCTCATCCAGAGTTCGGCTCGCATAGTAAATAGCATTCAAGGCTTTGTCTTTCCTCCTGCCTAACACCGCTCCTAGTGCATAGTCACTCGCGTCGCACATGATCTCGAACGGCAAGTCCCAGGTTGGGAGGTCAGATGATCGGCGCAGAGACTAAGGCCTGCTTTAACCTGTTAAAAGCGGAAAGACAAGCGTCAGTAAACACAAAAGGGGCATCTTTAAGCAACAGCTGTGTAAGTGGTTTAGCAATTTTGGAGAAATCCTTGATAAACCGGCGATAAAAGCCAGCGTGACCAAGGAAGCTCCTCACCCCCTTAACATTAACAGGAGGTGGTAATTGCTGAATCACTTCCACCTTTGCTTTGTCAACTTCTATTCCCCTATCGGAAACTAAGTGCCCTAGGACAACTCCCTCGTTGACCATAAAGTGGCACTTCTCCCAGTTCAGCACAAGATTAACCTCAATACAAATACTGCAACACTTTTTCAAGGTTAGACAGAGACAAATCGAAAAAATCACTTCCGTATACACTAAAGTCATCCATAAAAACTTCCATGATAGACTCAATATACTCTGAAAATATCCCCATCATACACCTTTGGAAGGTGGCAGGGGCATTACACAAACCAAAAGGCATTCTGCGATACGCAAAAACGCCCTTAGGACAGGTAAATGTAGTCTTGGCCTGATCGTCTGGGTGGATAGGGATCTGAAAGAACCCTGAATACCCATCTAAATAGCAGAAAAATTTATGAGAAGCTAACCTTTCTACCATTTGATCAATAAAAGGAAGGGGAAAGTGATCTTTCTTGGTGGCGGCATTCAGCTGTCTGTAATCTATGCACATCCGCCAACCAGTCACTACTCGGGTAGGTATTAATTCATTCTTCTCATTCTTGACTACAGTTGTCCCTCCCTTCTTCGGGACTACCTGTACTGGGCTTACCCATCTAGAATTACCTACAGAATAAATAATACCTGCATCCAGCAGCTTCATTACCTCAGCCATCACAACATCCTGCATCTTCTGGTTCAGCCGACGACCCCGTCTGCAAGGTTTGTGATCCTCCTCCAACTCTATCCTGTGCATACAAATATCGGGACTAATCCCCGTGATATCATCCAAAGAATAGCCCATTGCTTTCTGTTTTTCTTAAGTACAACTAACAAAGAAGTCACCGATCATCACTAAGCTTAGCACTAACAATGACCGGATACTTGCACTTTGTATCGTCTAGAAAGGCATATTTAAGATGAGATGGGAGAGGCTTACGTTCCGGTACCTTTACCTCAATGGAGCAAAGAGTGCTGATCATTTGTTCCACTCGCTCTCCTCATGCTCATCTAAATCATCGACAAGCAAATCCAACGTAGCGTCATCGTCCTCTCGGGCTATCTCGCACACTCATCAAAAAGCATGAGAGCTTCCAGTGGGTCCTTCATAAAAGAACCCGACCAGAAGTCATAAATAGACTCATCAATGATATCGACCGAATAGCAAGTGTCCTCTATCATTGGGTGGGCTAAAGTAATCTTGGGCAAACTGAATGTGATAGCGTCATCCCCTCATCGCAAGAGTCGACGCCTTTGTCGACATCAATAATGGCCCCAGTTGTACAAAGGAACGGTCTTCCTAAAATAATTTGGGTCCGGGTGTCCTCGGCTATATCCAAAACAATGAAATCTCTTTTGGGATGTAAAGCTTGCCTATTTTCACAGGCACATCCTCCAAGACACCTAAAGGTCTCCTAACGGATCTATCGGCCATCTGTAGGGTAATGTTAGTCACCTTGAAGTGACTCATCTTCAATTTCTTGCGAGACAAGAAGAGGCATGACACCGACACGACACCTAAATCGCAGAGGGCATTATCAATAACCATATTACCTACGACACAAGTAATAGAAAAGCTGCCCGGGTCTTTCATTTTTGGAGGGGCCTTATTTAACAAAGAGTTACTAGACTCTTCCATAAATGAAATCGTCTCAAATTCACTCAAATTTCTCTTACGCGTCACAATATCTTTCATAAACTTAGCGTAAGTGGGTACCGAGTAACAAGTTCGAAAAAAGGGACAGATTACGAAGGTTCTTCACGATGTCCACAAACTTACCATGTCTTTGCTCGATCCTTGCGTCCTTCAAACGACTCGGGAAGGGTACCCTGGTAGCGATGAGCGGTCCCGCAACCTTTTCTTTACCCTTATCAATGCGTGACATCTCTACAAATAGGGGGAAGATGACACGGTGGCGGTATTGGATAATAAATTAGGATTCCCGCCACTTACAAAGACTGGTCGAGTACTTTTTACCGGTCGATCGACCGCTTCTTCTTCAATTTCACTCGATCGACCTGTCTTGACACCCGATCGAGTGTTTTCTTCAGCATAGTTACTCGATCGACCAGCTTGGAGTTTTGTACTTCTCGATCGACCGCCACTGTCACTCGATCGAGTGACTGGATGATGAGAACCGCTCGATCGAGTGGATGAGTTGCTCGGTCGAGTGGTTACCGCACACGCAAGTATTTCTTGCAGAACTCGTCTAGATCATCATCTGAGTCATCATTAGCTGCCAAAACCTCGTCTTCTTCATGAGGAGGGTCACTTTGAAAGTTCATTGCACTGGCTGGATCGCAAATTGGGAGAAACTTGGCTTGATCCGTCGCGTGTGTCAACTGCGCGACTTGCTCTTTCAACTCCGATATAACCGTATCAGACTTCTGTGACATACTCATCATAATGGATTTCAACTCGGCAATTTCTGCTCTTGCAGAGGGAGAGACCGGTTGTGGTACGGGCGTAGAAGGGGTAGAAACGCTCTTTATCTTGTCATATAGCTGGGAGAAAGGAACTCCCTGCTTGAACTTCTTATATTCAAGGGCACGCTCTACACCTGCCGTGCATTCGTAAAGGTCATGCCCTTCCTCGCCGCATCTACCACATGGCTTTGTATGCTCTGTAATCGTAGGCATCTTGGCAAATATGCTAATAACCTGCAAAACTAATCAAAGCTTCGCAGAAAATGAGATCAGCCTCAAGGAATGAATTCCTTGAGACGAGAGACAAACTTAATTAAAGCGACAAATATGCGCCACCTCCCCGGCAACGGCGCCAAAATTTGACACGTCCGTCGCATACTGTCAAAAATAACCAACCGGCTCTAACTAATATAGCTAGGGAAGTCGGGTCGAATCCACAGAGAGGTAGGAATTTGTCGGCTAAATTCAAGTTCGTCTAAGTAACCAAATTGGGGGTTTATGAAATGTGATTTCTAAACTAAGAGAATAAGGAAAGAGGAATAAAGGAAGGAGTTTACAGATAAAAGAGAATAGCTAAGACAAATCGGTTCACCATAATTATCCGGTCGAGTAATCTAGGTCCCAGTCAATGCAAAGATGCGGTCTAAGGGGTAGCGGACGTCACCTTTCGGTCCTTAATTCACCCTAAAATGTAAACAGTTTAACTTTCGCCCTCGCTGCAATATTCTATTGTTCGCTACTAGTCTGCCTCTTCCAACCTTTCGGTCTAGGTTAAGGTCCACCAAGAATAAGGGTCTAATTGCGTCGACTCAATTAGGCAATTACAATTAATTGTAGCATTTAAACAACAAAGACGGTGCGATATTAACCTAGTAGATCGATTACTCTCCCTTCAAATCATGGGTTCCCTATAGTCTTAGCATAGGAAATTAGCTACTCATAATCGTCGGATTAACAATTACAATAACTGAATAATCAAAACTAAGCATGATGACAAACTATAAAGAGATGATTGAACTATTATAAATCAAAGAGAGGAAAGGGATTAAAAGCAATAAATACGATTAAGAAATAAATAGATTGATAATACCGAATCCGAGTAGCAAAGTAGAGTATAGAAATCCAAAGAATAGTGACCAAAGTAACAAAGTGGAGAAATGTACGTAGTGAAAGAGATCGGAGTAACGTGATGTTCTCCTCGGTCTTATCTTGAAAAATTGTCTTAAACCTAATCTATGGACTGATTACAAAAGCCCATAAAAGATTAGGCGGAAATAAACCAAAAGCACACGAGATCCCCTCGATCGAGCAGAGAGATTACTCGATCGAACTCTAAGTCACTCGATCGAGCTAGAGCAACCTCTCGATCGAGCACCGCTCATTGAACTTCCTCGATCGACTCCTTAAGCTGGTCGATCGACCAATCTGAGTGTATAAAGCATTCGATCAAGCAAGAAACCACTCGATCGAGCTACATAGGCGCGTCAGGACTTGTAATCCTTCCTTTACTCAGCTCATGCGTCCTCCATGTGTAAGATTTCTAAGCTCCGGCTCCTTATCTCCCATGAATGCGTACAATTGGGACAATTAAGGCTTGATTTAGCTCCTTCTCGGCCAATTCCTGCAAATTACAATAAACGGACCAAAGTAGAATACTCGGGGGTATTTGTAGCCAGATGCTACATAAAAAGCACAGAAATGCGTGTAAAAAAGGAGGTGAAAACCTTATATAAAAGACACGCATCAGGGGTGACGCTATCACATTCAGTCTGCCCAGTACTTTAGCTCGCCCAATGATAGAGGACACTTGCTATTCGGTCGATGTCATTGATGAGTCTATTTATGACTTCTGGTCGAGTTCTTTTATGAAGGACCCCTAGAAGCTCTTATGCTTTTTGATGAATGTGCGAGATAGCCCATTTACGATGATGACTGCGTTGGATTTGCTTGTTGATGATTTAGATGAGCATGAGGGAGAACAGGTGGAACAAATGATTAGCACTCTTTGCTCCATTGAGGTAAAGGTACCGGAACGTAAGCCTCTCCCTTCTCATCTTAAATATGCCTTCTTAGACGATACTGAGCAATATCCGGTCATTGTCGGTGCCAAGCTTAGTGATGATCAAAATGACCTCTTTGTTAGTCAGTACTTAAGAAAAACAGAAAAGCAATGGGCTATTCACTGGACGATATCACGGGGATTAGTCCCGATATTTGTATGCACAGGGATAGAGCTGGAGGAGGATCACAAACCTTGCGGCATGGGGTCGGTCGTTTGAACAACCGAAGATGCAAGATGTCGTGACGGCTGAGGTAATGAAGTTGCTGGATGCAGGTATTATTTATTCTGTCGGTAATTCTAGATGGGTGAGCCCGATGCATGTGGTCCCAAAGAAAGGAGGGACAAATCGTAGTAAAGAATGAGAAGAATGAATTAATACCTACTCGAGTAGTAACTCGGTTGGCGGATGTGCATAGACTACGAGACATACCGAATTCCGCCACTAAGAAAGATCACTTTCCCCTTCCTTTTATTGATCAAATGGTAGAAAGGTTAGCTTCTCATAAATTTTTCTGCTATTTAGACGGGTATTCAGGGTTTTTTCAGATCCCTATCCACCCAGTCGATCAAGCTAAGACTACATTTACCTGTCCTAAGGGCGTTTTTGCGTACCGCAGAATGCCTTTTGGTTTATGCAATGCCCCTGCCACCTTCCAAAGGTGTATGATGGGGATATTTTCAGAGTATATTGAGTCTATCATGGAAGTTTTTATGGACGATTTCAGTGTATATGGAAGTGATTTTTCTAATCGTCTGTCTAACCTTGAGAAAGTGTTGCAGCAGTATTGAGGTTAACCTTGTCTTTGAATCGGGAGAAGTGCCACTTTATGGTCAACGAGGGAGTTGTCTTAGGGCACTTAGTTTCGATAGGGGAATAGAAGTTGATAAAGCAAAGGTGGAAGTGATTCAAAGAATTACCACCTCCTGTCAATGTTAAGGGGGTGAGGAGCTTCCTTGGTCACGCCGGCTTTTATCGCCGGTTCATCAAGGATTTCTCCAAAATTGCTAAACCACTTACACAGTTGCTACTTAAGGATGCCCCTTTTGTGTTCACTGATGCTTGTCTTTCGGCTTTTAACATGTTAAAGCAGGCTTTAGTCTCTGCGCCGATCATACAGCCTCCCAACTGGGACTTGCCGTTTGAGGTCATGTGTGATGCGAGTGACTATGCACTAGGAGCGGTGCTTGGCCAGAGGAAAGACAAAGCCTTGAATGCTATCTACTATGCGAGCCGAACTCTGGATGAGGCTCAAGTGAAGTACACTACCACTGAGAAGGAGCTATTAGCTGTAGTTTATGCCTTAGAGAAGTTTCGTACTTATTTAGTTGGGTCGAAGTCACCGTTTTACCGACCATGCAGCTTTGAGGCATCTCCTTGCTAAGAAGGAGGCTAAACCACGGCTATCGAGATGGATACTCCTTCTTCAGGAGTTTGATTTGCAGATCAAGGATAAGAAAGGAGCCGAGAACGTTGTGGTGATCACTTGTCGCGATTGATGCGACAAGAAGGGGAAGATTCTCTACCCATTGATGATTCTTTTCCGACGATACTTTGATTGTCTGTTATATCGTCTATTGTTAACCAAGAACCTTGGTATGCAGATATAGCTAACTTCGTTGTCGGTGGCAAGTCGCGCCCGACCTTTCTCATCGAAAAAAGAAGCGTTTTCGTATAACGCTAAGCGATTTCCGGGATGATCCTTACTTGTTTAAGGAATGTGCAGACGGTCTCTACAGACGGTGTATTCCGCAGTGGGAGACCAAAATAGTCCTAGAAGGCTGTCACTCCTCTTCATATGGTGGTCACCACGGTCCATCGTGCACCGTGGCTAAGGTACTTCAACTGCTTTTTTCTGGCCTTCTTTGTTTGCCGACGCTAAGTCTTTTGTTTCAGCTTGTGATGCTTGCCAATGATCAGGGAACATTTCAAAGAGACATGAGATGCCACAAAACGGCATCCTAGAGGTTGAGGTTTTCGATGTCTGGGGCATTGATTTCCAAGGACCGTTCCCATCCAAAGAAAGGTAACAGGTACATCTTAGTAGCTGTAGACTATGTGTCAAAATGGGTTGAGGCAATTGCTTCACCCCATTGTGATGCTAAGACCGTGATAAAGATGTTCAAAAAGATCATATTCCCCCGTTTTGGTGTCCCTAGGGTCGTCATTAGTGATGGGGGATGCATTTTAAAGAAAAGAAACTCACTTCCATACTGTCT